>NC_084616.1:42937514-43092514 GCF_033978795.1 Nerophis ophidion | reverse complement strand
TGGCTTTCACATTAAATATATAGGCTGTTTAATCTCAGCTAAATGCATTAGTCACTGTGTTAGCCCGAGGCGGCGACTGTGTTCACAGTGCATCATTGGCTCTGATATCTAAAGCTAGCATATCCCTTTAAGCGAGTTTTCACTGAGTATTTCTTGTTGCAGTTAAGTGCATATTTAACAGACTGTCTAGTTTTTCCTACGTAGTTATTCATATCAGGCTTTTTTTTTCTTTTTTTTTGCAGATAAGCTGAGTTTTAGAGCAATGTTTAAAGATCCCACATCCCACTGCATTCGTTTTATTTAAAAAAAGATAATAAAAAAAAGTCAAATAAGAAGAGGGAGCTCCAACTTTGTAAACACTGTAACCATCTTTTATACCCAAATGAGTCATATAGGATTATGAGTCATCTTCTACTTCAATAGAGCAACACCTACAGAGTAGGAAACTTTTTTCAGAGTGAACGTAGCACCTGTGTGCCTACTAGTCCAATAAAAACTGGGACAACCGTTTTTTTTTTTCTACACCAAGTGATCAACAGATATGATTAACTTTTAAGGTGACATGAAAGGGTAAAAGTATGTGCAAGTGACACACTTTTGACTTCAGGATAGTTATTTTACAGTTGTTTTATGTTGTTTTCACACAGTAGATTGTACCTTTTGAATATATTCTCTGCAGCAGGGCTTTTTTTGCAGTCTTTTTGGAGGCACGGCACACTTTTTTGACAATTAGAATAATTCCCGCGGCACACCACCCAACAAAAACGTTGTAAAATAACAGAGGTTTAAAAGCGATGCCACATTTGTCTCTCTGAGTATTTATACTCACTGAATGTGAAACATCAATCAATCAATGTTTACTTATATAGCCCTAAATCACTAGAGTCTCAAAGGGCTGCACAAACCACTACAACATCCTCGGTAGGCCCACATAAGGACAAGGAAAACTCACACCCAGTGGGGCGTCGGTGACAATGATGACTATGAGAACCTTGGAGAGGAGGAAAGCAATGGATGTCGAGCGGGTCTAACATGATACTGTGAAAGTTCAATCCATAATGGATCCAACACAGCCGCAAGAGTCCAGTCCAAAGCGGATCCAACACAGCAGCGAGAGTCCCGTTCACAGCGGAGCCAGCAGGAAAACATCCCAAGCGGAGGCGGATCAGCAGCGCAGGGATGTCCCAAGCCGATACACAGGCAAGCGGTCCATCCTGGGTCCCGACTCTGGACAGCCAGTACGTCATTCATGGCCACCGGATCGGACCGGACCCCCTCCACAAGGGAGAGTGGGACATAGGAGAAAAAGAAAAGAAACGGCAGATCAACTGGTCTAAAAAGGGAGTCTATTTAAAGGCTAGAGTATACAAATGAGTTTTAAGGTGAGACTTAAATGCTTCTACTGAGGTGGCATCTTGAACTGTTACCGGGAGGGCATTCCAGAGTACTGGAGCCGAAATGAAACCGCTCTATAGCCCGCAGACTTTTTTGGGGCTTTGGGAATCACTAATAAGCCGGAGTCCTTTGAACGCAGATGATGAGTCTGTTTCAACACAAAGCTGATGTCCTTGCAGGAATTGGGGAAAAAAAGCAAACACAAAACTCTTCCTCGAGTCTTTTATTTTAGTTTTGATATCAGTCATGCTAAAAACAAATGTTCACCGCAGTTTATGCTGCAGTTCAGGCTTGTGCAAAATTCCAAATTGAATTAAAAAGGTCTCTAATTGAATTCCATGAATTTTAATTGAATTTCAAATTAGGTTGTGTGCAGGAAGTAGAATTGCAATCAAAATTTGAAACAAAGGAAGAAAAATAAAAATTTCAACAAAATTCCGACTGATAACTTTGGTGTGTTCATACTTTATAGTAGTCCAGAGGTGCCAAACTCAAGGCCACATCCGTTTATGTGGCCCGCGAAAGCTTGGTACAGGCCAAAAGCTTGGACACAACTTCTCATTTAATGAGTTTTCTTTACTTTCATGACTATTTACCAGAGGTGGGACCAAGTCATTGTTTTGCAAGTCACGAGTAAGTCTCAAGTCTTTGCCCTCGAGTCTCGAGTCAAGTCCCAAGTCAAGACAGGCAAGTCCCGAGTCAAGTCCAAAGTCAAGACTGGAAAGTCTCAAGTCAAGTCCCAAGTCCTGCATTTTGAGTTTCGAGTCATTTCAAGTCCTATTAACCACAGACTAATACATTTACACAGATTGTGTATGCTTTTAAAACGCTGTATGTATTTACAGTATAATGAAAAAAATTGTGCTGACATTTCACTTCATAATAACACTATTAACCAGTTATTTTAAACATTTAACCCATTCCTTTACAAAATGAACACATTTGAAATAACAAGTGCAACTGTACTTATTTGCACAAAAGTGTTAACATTGTATTTCCATGGCATATTACATTGGAACTAGTTCCACAGCAGTTTATATCATGTTGTTACCTTATCTCATTGATCTCATCTCATACTGAATGTGTTGATGTGTGCGTACACATGAAAAACATAACAAATACATGAAAATAACAAGGAACAGAGTTGTACTTTTTAGAATTCACGGCCCTATGGAAAATTAACCAGCCGCCACTGATTATGATGCATTCTCCTTTTAGGCAAAGTATAAGACAATACTTTCTTAACAGTATAACTGTAACCAGGAATAAGTCTTCAAGTAACAATATTCAAGTACTAACTTTGTTGGGTAAGACAGAATTTGCTTTTATTCTGAATCCAGTAAAACAGATTGGTGGTTTTAGCTGATATAAAGACTTTCAGGTGTTTATATACGTTTATGTTTAAGTTGGCGAACACTTTTATCCAAAGCAATATACATGAAAAATACATATAAAACAATCACTGTAAACATGATCATTTAAGGGAAGAATGTAATACAAAATATTAATACAAAGTGTTAAAACAGAATAAACTCTCTGCTGTTGCAGCAACAGAAATACAGTCTATAAGATATATAGATATCTAATGTATTCATACATTGTTTATGTAGGATATATGGATGTATATATAACCTAATCATATTTTTTCTTCAACTTAGAAATAGCTGACCGTTTTTTTCTCCCCTTTTTGGGATTATTATTCCCAGTTTTGATCTTGGCTGTCTGGTCACTTATACCATATAAGAATATTCTATTATTGTTAAGCAAACTATGAACACGCCAAAAAATGTGTCCTTTATCATAGTTACACGTATGACAAAAAAGCGCGTGAATATCAGTGGTGTTCAGTGAGGTAATATAAATTAAATGCGCCGACAGTTCATTGCTCCTGCCAAATGTATTGTACTGAGTGGAGGGGATGGCGGCCGCGCGTCTCGTCTCATCTCGTCTGCGCCAGTAGGCAGGAGTGGTCGATGCTGCGTCTACTTATAAGATGTCTATGGTTCTAATGTTAGCAGTGAGTTTACAGCCTCACTGATTTAACTAAACAGCAAATACAAGTTACGTTACTTGGCCAATAAACGTTAGTTTACATTCAAAACTTACCCTTCTTTGTGCAACTTACAATGTCGAACGAAGTTGGAAGTTGTTGCGTCTCTGTCTGTAATCTTCGAACGAACCGCATAGTTATAGTTTTTACACCCGAACAAAACAGTTTTTGGCATAACTTTTCCTCACTGGCGTGTTGTTTGAGAGCTCTTTTTCGTTGGTTTTCCTGCAATTTGATTGGCTGAATGCTGTGTGACGAAAATAACGTGGATGTAATTTGATTGGCTGTTGTTCTGACAGGTAGCGCGCACACTGTCATCGCACACACGCTGACAGACATGGACAGATACGGAGCTCTCCCAAATAACGTTTTAATCGTTGGGTTTCGGGGAAAGTAGCAAGTCATGTCAAGTTAAAAGGCTCAAGTCCAAGTCAAGTCACAAGTCATGGATGTTAAAGTCTAAGTCGAGTTGCAAGTCTTTTTAAATGTTGTCAAGTCGAGTCTAAAGTCATCAGATTCATGACTCGAGTCTGACTCGAGTCCAAGTCATGTGACTCGAGTCCACACCTCTGCTATTTACATTGTAGATTGTCACTGAAGTTATCAAAACTATGAATGAACACATGTGGAGTTATGTACCTAACAAAAAAAGGTGAAATAACTGAAAACATGTTTTATATTCAAGTTTCTTCAAAATAGCCACCCTCTGTTCTAATTACTGCTTTGCACACTCTTGGCATTCTCTCCATGAGCTTCAAGAGGTAGTCACCTGAGATGGTTTTCACTTTACAGGTGTCATAGTTTTGAAGCCTTTAGTGACAAAAATAACGCATTGAAATGAGAAGGTGTATATATATATATATATATATATATATATATATATATATATATATATATATATACATATATATATATATGTATACATATATATATATATATATGTATACATACATATATATATATGTATACATATATATATATATGTATACATATATATATATATATACATACATTTATATATATATACATATACATATATATATATATACATATACATATATACATATATATATACATACATATATATGCATATATATATACATACATATACATATACATACATACATATATACACATACATACATACATATACATACATACATACATATATATATATATATATATATATATATATATATATATATATATATATATGTATATATTCTACCGTTTGTCCCTCTCGGGGTCACAAGGGGCTGGACCCAAGCCTACAACATGTTGTAAAAGAATTTGCACTTTTTTTCCACCTTCCACAAAAATTTCCCGAATATTCTCAACTGATGTACAAGCATTTATTTAAGTGCAAATATTGCAGATTACTGTTCGATCTTTGAAACTGTTTTGGACTTATGTTATGCTTTTTCCCTTTTTGTGGAATCTAAATTCCTGTCCTGTGCCTTTATTGTGTAGTTTTCATTTCCTCATGCTCTTACACAGGCTTCTATATCTGCTGCCTGATTGGCAACTTGGACACACTGTACCTTGTTGCTAATCAGGTTGCGATTTCAGTCCGTCCCTGTCCCCCAAACAGGGTCACATCATGGCTTGACATACACGTGTTGTTCCCTGTTCAGAGTGAGTGTTTGGATACTACCAAAATAAGTGTTGTGTCGCTTCTGTTGGCAGTTTTCTGTTCATTACTCCTCTCCATGTGAGTGCGCTTTTTGTTTATATTAAGTAATATTATTTTACTTAATGCATCTCTGCATCCTTGGGGTCACGTTGCAAAGCTGGGTTCCAGGCTTCTGACAGATTACATTACAAAAGATTTTTGACAAAGAATGGACGTAATGTAAGACATGTTCCTTTGTTACTGTAGTTAAACCTAATGTAAAGCGTAGCTCTTTTATTTGAAGGCCGAAAGTGTGTGATTGGTCTGAGAAGGTGTCTTGGAAAAGTTTGATCAGGGATGTGACTGTTTGTACTAAACAAGTGATTTTAGACAAAGTTCCTGTATACAAGCTTTCATTTCAGCTGAGCTTTTTCTCAATCTTAAAGAAATCAAAGTAAAAATGTACATTTCATGTTATTAATGTACCTTAATGTAAACACAGAATTGAAGCTCCACCCACCAGCACTAGAATTTCCGCAAAAAAGCGGAAATCCGCTTGTTTAAACATTCTTTGTGCGTCAAAGTATTACGTCTGCGTTTTTTTTATGAAATATCAATGAAAATATGTTCCTAACAGAATTTTGTTGAACACTCGGCTAGGCCGCAGGTGTTCGCTGTTCCTCTTGCCTAAACAGCGCACTGAGTTGCAGGACAAGCTAATATAATTAGCAGCAAAGTAGACAGCCTTCAACCTTGTGGTTCTGATAGCAAACCGATGCAACCACACGTAAGCGAGCATGATTGTTAGCGAACTAGAAAGCTTGTGACGGTGCTCTAAAATAAATAGAAGAAAAAAAGTTAAGACCATTGTTAATAGAAATGAAACTAGCCCGCTAGCTAGCTAACCATCTAGCTGGTTTACTTTCTGATGTCTCAGTTTGCTTTCCGAGCCACAACGTTGACGGCTATGGACTTTGCTGTTAATCATATTTGGATGATTATGATCCGAACACTGTTAGTTCCAAACCAGTTGTAGTTCTAAAGGGTTTATTAGTAGCCAGCGAGAAGGTACATTTTTGATGTGACGGATTGTAAACCGAGGTCACGACACTAGAAATATATTACCCCAGGGACCTGGCTAAAGGATAGAGTTGCCAAATGAAAAAAATATTTTCTGAGTTATTTGTATGCGTAATGAAGAATCTTACATCACATTTTTAATGATAATAATAATGTCTGTGATATCACATTTCAACAACTGTCGTTTGGCTTTGACAGTAGGATTGTTTGTTTGCATCCAAGCAGTGTTTTTTCTCACTACGATAGGGCAAAACCATCCTTGCCCCAGCACACCTTCCTGGTTTTGTATTAATATTGAGTATTAATATTTAGGGTTTTGGCCCCAGCCGCTAGACTAGATTTGACCAATCTAAGTCTAATACTAGATCCGACCAATCTAAGTCTATGGGCATGAACTGATGAAGGTTACTGAGATATTAGCACCAGTCACTAGGTTAGATCAGATTAACCTAAGTCCAATACTAGATCTAACAAATCTAAGTCTTTGCGCATGGACCGATGAAGCCTACTCGTATGAGAGGCGAAACATCCTCGAAGACAAACCAGGCAGTCCAGTTGCAATTGATTGAATGCTCTGAGATTACAAAGACCTGGATAAATGACAACATTCATAGACAATCATAATGTCTCCTTTCTGAGCTGCCACCTTATCGTGGTAAAGCAGTTTTCGGTCACAGAGGCAAAAACTCGGACATTGAAGGAGATCAGGAAAGCTATGGTAAATAACTTCCGGGCGGGTTTGAAGTGATTCTGGACCAGCATCCGCCGTCGCAGGAAGGGGAAGCAGTGCACTGTCAACGCTGTGTATGGTGCAGCTGCTGACCTCGACTCAGGAAGTTTTAGATTCGTGAATGGAATACTTCGAAGACCTCCTCAATTCCTCAAAGCAGTGCCTGGGAAATCTGTGGTAGGCTCTCCTATTTCCGGGGCTGAGGTTGCCGAGGTAGTTAAAAAGCTCCCCGTTGAGATCTGCTCCGAGTTCATTAAGGCTCTGGATGCTGTGAGATAGTCTTGATTGACAAGACTCCGCAACATTGTATGGACATCAGGGGTGTTAACTTTGGATTGGCAGACCGGGGTGATGGTTCCTCTCTTTAAGTAGGGGAGCTGGAGGGTGTATTCCAAATTTCGTGGGCTCAGACTTTTCAGCCTTCCGGTAAAGTCTGTTCAGATGTACTGGAGAGGACGCTACGCCGGATAGTTGAACCTCAGATTCAGGAGGAGACGTGTGATTGCCTATCCTCTGTCTACACACTCTACTCTCGGCAGGGTCATTGAGGGTGCATGGGAGTTTTCCCAATCAGTCTACATGTGCTTTGTGGACTTGCAAAAGGCATTTGACCGTGTCGCTTGGGAAGTCCTGTGGGGAGCGCGCAGACAGTATGTGGTATTGGACTGTCTGATTATGGCGCTGGAATTCAAAGGGTCGCCAACGGCAAACAACAAGAAAGTTTAAGTGCAGCAATGAGGACACGTTACTGTCGCGTAGAGTAAACCAACATAGGACATGACCAGGAGGAGTGGTGTGCCATAGAATGTGTATATTGGATAACTATGGACTAATACTAACAAATAGGTTACTGCCAAATAAGGAAAAATTGATAAACACAAACATTCTTACCTTTCAATTTAAGAAGAATCGCTCTTGTGGTAGCGTGCGTGGGGGCAGGCAAAAAAAGTTTGCATTGTGATTGAGCCACCAACATATGGAGCTCAGGGGATTACGGTAGGCAATTGGAAAGATGGACCCAGTTGCGTGATTGGCCACAGAAAGATGGACAGTGATAGTTTTAGCAAAATGGACTCCCTGAGACGATTGGCTGCCATTTTGTGGGCCATATTATTTACGTGGCTCCCTTTCTACCGTATATGAATGATGATGTACCCAGTGGGATGTCACAAATGGACACATTCGAATCGGCTCCTTTGAAGGAAGTATGAAGGAAGGCAAGATTGTTTTATAAAAATCTCTGCAATGCCTTCACGGTTTGATTTCAAATTTTCGGGACTTAAAACGATCCCAAATATACACCAAAAGGTACCAATTGCCATCCATCCATACATCCATCTTCTTCCGCTTATCGAAGGTCGGGTCGTGGGGGCAGCAGCCTAACCAGGGAAGCCCAGACTTCCCTCTCCCCAGCCACTTCGTCTAGCTCTTCCCGGGGGATCCCGAAGCGTTCCCAGGCCAGCCGGGAGACATAGTCTTCCCAAAGTGTCCTGGGTCTTCCCCGTGGCCTCCTACCGGTTGGACGTGCCCTAAACAACTCCCTAGGAAGGCGTTCGGGTGGCATCCTGACCAAATGCCCAAACCACCTCATCAGGCTCCTCTCGATGTAGAGGATAAGCGGCTTTACTTTGAGCTCCTCCCGGATGGCAGAGCTTCTCACTCTATTTCTAAGGGAGAGCCCCGCCACACGGCGGAGGAAACTCATTTCGGCCGCTTGTACTCGTGATCTTATCCTTTCGGTCATGACCATAGGTGAGGATTAGAACATAGATCGACCGGTAAATTGAGAGCTTTGCCTTCCGGCTCAGCTCCTTCTTTATCACAACGAATCGGTACAACGTCCGCATTACTGAAGACGCTGCACCGATCCGCCTGTCGATCTCACGATCCACTCTTCCCCCACTCGTGAACAAGACTCCTAGGTACTTGAACTCCTCCATTTGGGGAAGGGTCTCCTCCTCAATTTGGAGATGGCACTCCACCCTTTTCCGGGCGAGAACCGTGTACTCGCTTCACACTCGGCTGCAAACCAATCCAGTGAGAGCTGAAGATCCCGGCCAGATCAAGGCATCAGGACCTCATCATCTGCAAAAAGCAGGGACTTAATCCCGCGGCCACCAAACCGAACCCCTCAACGCCTTGACTGCGCCTAGAAATTCTGTCCACAAAAGTTATTAACAGAATGGGTGACAAAGAAAAGCCATGGCGGAGTCCAACCCTCACTGGAAATGTGTCCGACTTACTGCCGGCAATGCGGACCAAGCTCTGACACTGATTGTACAGGGACCGGACCGCCACAATAAGACAGTCCCATACCCCATACTCTCTGAGCACTCCCCACAGGACTTACCAAGGGACACGGTCGAATGCCTTCTCCAAGTCCACTAAGCACATGTAGACTGTTTGGGCAAACTCCCATTCACCCTCAAGAACCCTGCCGAAAGTATAGAGCTGCTCCACAGTTCCACGACCAGAACGAAAACCACACTGTTCCTCCTGAATCCGAGGTTCGACTATCCGCCGTAGCCTCCTCTCCTGTACGCCTGAATAAACCTTACCGGTAAGGCTGATTAGTGTGATCCCACATTAGTTGGAACACACCCTCCGGTCCCCCTTCTTAAATAGAGGGACCACCACCTCGGTCTGCCAATCCAGAGGTACTGCCCCCGATGTCAATGCGATGCTGCAGAGTCTTGTTAACCAAGACAGCCCCACAGCATCCAGAGCCTTAAGGAATTCCGGGCGGATCTCACCCACCCCTGGGGCCTTGCCACCTCGGCAACCTCAGACCCAGAGATAGGAGAGCCCACCACAGATTCCCCAGGCACTGCTTTCTCATAGGAAGGCGTGTTGGTGGGATTGAGGAGGTCTTCGAAGTATCCCCTCCACCAGTCCACAACAAAAGCAGTGGGTGGTGAGCCCATTGGAGGGGGGGGACCCACGTTGCCTCTTCAGGCTGTGCCCGGCCGGGCCCCAAAGGAACAGGCCCGGCCACCAAGCGCTCGCCATCGTGTCCCACCTTCGGGCCTGGCTCCAGAGGGGGGCCCCAGTGACCCGCTTCCGGCCAAGGGAAATCTGGGTCCCCGATATGTTTTCTTCATAAAAGGTCTTCGAGCTGCTCTTTGTCTGATCCCTCACCTAGGACCTGTTTGCCTTGGGAGACCCTACCAGGGGGCTTAAAGCCCCCGGACAACATAGCTCTTAGGATCATTGGGACACTCAAACTCCTCTAAAACGATAAGGTGGCAGCTCAGAGAGGAGAGGTACCAATTGGTAAGAGAAATTTATTTTGCATAATAGTGCCCTAAAATTCTAGGGGAGGGGCTTTACTGCGACTAAACAGATTTCTGACGAGGCTTTAACATATGGGTTCCTAACCTAGTCAAGGCATTTGGTGGAAGCCGAGGGGGAATAAAATGACAACATCTCTTCAAGGTTTGTCAAGATGTTTACCTACAGTATATCTTACAATGCAGCAGTGGACGCCTTCGCATTTTGTCATGAGTGAAAACATGTCAAGGTTAGCACTTTCCAGACGTTGTGTAGAGCTGCGCCTTTGAAAGGAATCCATTTATCTGATCCGTATTTTTGACCTTGTGTCTGTGTGTTCAGTTCATTCAGATGTTTAAATGTATCCCCTGTGTACACCAGCCTGGCACACCACTCTCACTTGCAAGCAGCCTTGCATCATCACACATTTCTTTGGTCAAAACACCTTTAATTATTTTCCCACTTTGTCACACCATAACATCGAGAAAAACAAACATTAATTGTAATTTAGCTGTTTTGCCTATTGTATTGGGAACGGTGGTCGGTTATGAAAACAATGACCTTGTAAGAGATTTATGTTTTCAGAAGTGGAGCGTTAATTTGTGTTTTTGCGACACCAAGTGGTCCTAATTATTCATCAAATTCAAGGCATGACGCAGGAAGGTGAATGTTCCGGAAATGTTTGTCAGAGGATACTTTCTAATATGCTTTACCTTAAAGACATTGTGTCTGTAATGTGCAATTATAATTATTTGATACTTGTTTACAGTATATTGACACGTGCTGTTTTAGACTCCAATCGTTTAGTTTAGTTTATTAAGAATCCCCATCAGTCTAAAGCGCAGTGGAGACTATTCTTCCTGGGGTCCAGATATTGTTCAATTAAGGACACTTATTACATATGTCTTGCTTGTGTGCTTCGCTGTTGTGAAGCTGCTATCTCCTAGCCCAGTGGTTCTCAACCTTTTTGCAGTGATGTACCCCCTGTGACCATTTTTTAATTTCAAGTACCCCCTAATCAGAACAAAGCATTTTTGGTTGAAACAAAGAGATAAAGAAGTAAAATATTAAATTGTATAACAGTGCAAAATATTTCTCATTTGTAGTGGTCTCTCTTGAACTATTTGGAAAAAAAAGATATAAACATAACTGAAAACTTGTTGAAAAATAAACAAGTGATTCAATTATAAGACACATGGAAGTATTCATCAACTTAAAGTGCCCTCTTTGGGGATTGTAATAGAGATCCATCTGGATTCATGAACTTAATTCTAAACATTTCTTCACAAAAAAATAAATCTTTAACATCAATATTTATGGAACATGTCCACAAAAAAATCTAGCTGTCAACATTGAATATTGCATTGTTGCAAATTTTTTTTCACAGTTTATGAACTTACATTCATATTTTGTTGAAATATTATTCAATAAATATATTTATAAAGGATTTTTCAATTGTTGCTATTTTTAGAATATTTAAAAAAACATCTCACGTACCCATTGGCATACCTTCAAGTACCCCCAGGGGTATTCATACTCCCATTTGAGAACCACTGTCCTAGCCTATGGCCTACCATGTTTATCTTTTGTATATTCCATCCATCAATCTAGTTTCTACCGCTTGCCCTTTTCAGAGTCATATGGGGCTGAAGGCAGGGTAGACTTATCTAAAATAGAAGATCAATAAATGATCAAACATGTGTAGTTATTGGAGGATATTTAGATGTCAGCTGGCTGTCCAGCTTTGCACAAGTAAACACGCTGCAAGCCGATATCATCAGCTACTCGTTTTGCTGGTATCAGACCGATATCAATATCAGCTCGGGACACAACAAGTTGTCGACATACTGTATGTTTATTTTGTGCCTTTACTGGTTCTTTTTTTTGTGGCACGACAAAAAAGCCAAATACTGTAAATTCCGAAATATAAGCCGCTACTTTTTTTCTATGCTTTGGACTCGGTGATGTAGCCATAACTCACTGTCGGTGCTACGTGGTGAACAAATACAGTGTTTCTTTCATTTTAGTGCTTTCAACAGGAAGTACAAATGCTGTTCCGTCTTCCAGTTGTCAATAAAGTTTCTACTTGTATGGATTCTTCATTCATCACTCCAAGCGACGTTTGTAAGTTTTACAATCTGATGAAAACTATTCATATTCACCATGTTTGATGTGGGATTTCGTTGTAGCTTGTGCAGCCCTTTGAGAGACTTGTGATTTAGAGTTATATAAATATACATTAATTGATTGATGTTTGATGTCTGTTGGAGTTTTTTTAATGCATATTAGTACGTGCTATCATAACGTAATTGTCGCATTCGTGAATATGCTAACACGTTTGCAAGTTACGAGATGTAAGTGTCTATATTGGCTTTATTAGCCTACTATCAAAGGCTGACGCAAATCCTTGTTGAAAGAAATGTTGTATTTAAATTTTTACTCTACACATTTTTGCAACATTGGAAATTATTAGTAAAATGGAGGCTTCTCAGAGGGTGAGCTAACCTCTTGATGTTACTGACTTAGAATGTCCAAAGGTTTAGATGTGTGTGTCCAAGTTTAAAGGCCTACTGTAACCCACTACTACCCACCACGCAGTCTGATAGTTTATATATCAATGATGAAATATTACCATTGCAACACATGCCAATATGGCCGGTTTAGTTTACTAAATTGCAATTTTAAATTTCCCGCGAGGCATCCTGTTGAAAACTTCGCAGAATGATGACGCTTATGATGACGCGTGCGCGTGACGTCTCGGTTCGTAGCGGACCTTTTTTTCCAGCCCAATCCAAGCTATAAGTAGTCTGCTTTAATCGCATAATTACACAGTATTCTGGACATCTGTGTTGCTGAATCTTTTGCAATTTGTTCAATTAATAATGAAGAAGTCAAAGTAGAAAGATGGAGGTGGGAAGCGGTGCACTGCAGCTGCCTTTAGCATCACAAACACAGCCGGTGTTTCCTTGTTTAAAATTCCCGGAGGTGAAGCTTTACTATGGAACAGAGCGGTCAAGCCAACATGGATCCCGACCACATGTCAACCGGCAGGTTTCAGTGAGAAAATGTGCTAATAAGTCGGCTCTTACCATAGACATCAGCGGAGCTTGTGTCCTGCTGCAGCTGTGTGGCTTCCCTCAGACACTGGCGGTCACCACACCTGTGGCCACACCCATCCAACTTTCAGGTACTATATAATCTCACTAAAACACTAGTAACACAATAGGCAGAATTATCCTAGTAAATGTGTCTAATAACATCATTATCCTCATCCACAAATCTTTCATCCTCGCTCAAATTAATGTGGAAATTGTCGCTTTCTTGGTCAGAATCACTGTAGCTGCTGGTGGCTATGATTGTAAATAATGTGAGGAGCTACAACCCGTGATGTCATGCGCAAATCGTCTGCTACTTCTGGTAATGGCAATGCTTTTTTATTAGCGACCAAAAGTTGCGAACTTTATCGTGGATGTTCTCTACTAAATCCTTTCAGCAAAATATGGCAATATCGCAAAATGATCACGTATGACACATAGAATGGACCTGCTATCCCCATTTGAATAAGGAAATCTCATTTCAACAGGCCTTTAAGAAAAAACGGCATCTTGTTGCGATCCACTTCATGGATCGTTTGTTGTTGACTTTTCTGTATGTTTGATCACGTTTTGGACTCTGCCGTTTCCCTGAGTTGAACACTTCCTAGTTTATACTCGTCACCATGGCAACGTAATTGCTTCACCTGCACTGGCGCCTGGCGCACACCGGTCGTTAATTATTGTGGTGTATTCAAGACCGCCTGCTACCTCAGTTCCTCCTGGACGTTTTGCTTGCTTAAGGCAACTGTTATGTTGTGTATTCTTGTTTCCCTGTTGTTTGTTCCACGCTAAGTTTAGCTTAGCCTCCGCGCGCTCGGCTCGCGCTACTTCGAACGCTGAACTCTGCCTCTTGTAGCATTTAGCTTCCCGTGCTAAGGCACACCTTTGTTTTGCTCCTTTGTCAAGTGTTACTTTGGTTATTTATATTAAAATCTGCTCCTACCTTCATTCCTGCCTGCTCCAGTCCTTTGGCATCGAGAGGTGGCACTCCTCGCGCATCCAAGATGCGACCCAATCGTAACACATCTCATGGATTTATTACAATCTTTGCAAGATGGGTAATGTTTGCTGTGGTCTGGAACAACATGGCACACTAACAACTATCAGAAATCCAGCCAATATTACATACTGATAATGTGTAATGAGACATGCAAATATAAATTATATACACAAAGGACATAAGTAAAGGAAATTAAATGAGATCAAATATACTTACAAACGAGGCGTGATGATGTAACACGTACATACACCTAGCCTAAATAGCATGTTAGCATCAATTAGCTGGTCATGGATTGACCAAATATTCCTGATTAGCACTCCAACTAACCAATAACATCAACAAAGCTCACAGTTATGCATTCACGCACAGCATAAAACGTTTGGTGGACAAAATGAGACAAAGAAAGAGTGGCATAAAATATGTCTTTCTGTGGCAGCATCAGAGAAAGTTGTACATGTAAACAAACTACTGTGACTAAAAGGATCCCTGAAATTAGTAGGACAAAATGATCCAAGTGTGTGAATGTGAATGTGAATGTGAATGTGAATATTTTCTGTCTCTGTGTTGGCCCTGTGACGAGGGGGAGACTTGTCCAGGGTGTACCCCGCCTTTCGCCCGAAATGCAGCTGAGATACACTCCCGTGACGCCGATAGGGACAAGTGGTAGAAAATTGGTGGATGACTGCAGTGACTGTGTTATTATTATTTGCTTACAATGGCATTCTGTTTGTGTTGTTGCAGTTTCGCAAATTCACCAATTTATTCAGTCCGTTTAGCTGATCGGAGAATTAGCCTCCACAGCTAGTGGGTCCCAGACAATGACTTTTGTTTTGTTTGATGAGCCGTGTTACTGGCACCGTTTGGAAACAATTAAGGTATGGAAATAAACATTTCCAAAATATGTCTGAGTAAATAACTCATTTTACAATGTGTATATTGTCGGCTTATACATGGCAAAATATGTTTTCTCCGAAAATTTTGTGGGTGCGGTTTATAAGCCGGTGCGCTCTATAGTTTGGAAAATATGGTACTGTATTTACTTGCTCACTAAGCTGAAACCCCACGATATTTGCTCAAAATCTGTTAAAAAAATGATGTCAGTCTTTTGAAGTGTATCCATCAAAGCTGTCTAGGTTAAAATTAGTCCAGCCTATATCTAGAATTGGTTTTGTGTACTGATAACATATCTTTATGAAAACATTTTGATTTCCTTCCTGTGCTGTCATGTTCTATCTTTATCAACGCACCACTTGTCTCTTTATACCACACCTAATTACAGATAAAGGTGACTTGGTGTGTAAAGAAGCACTAAGTCTTCCTCCTCGTTGTGTTGCACCACTATGAAGCTTAGGGAAGCAAAGCTTCACCTCACTCCCCAATAAAACTGATTTGCTCTGGCATGTATTGTTTTGTAAAATAAATCTTTCCACTTCATGCACTTGTGACATCATTTGTTTCCCCTCTTAACTCAATTATTGTCACTTAGTTCATCTGTAGGCCAACAATGACCTGCAGCCACAGTGAAAATACACTGCTCTTCCTTCTGTGACAGAGAGCACTATATAGTTACGCCTTCAGCCTGTAAGTTTGGCGAAGTTAAACACAAGAGAGCTTATTATCCGCCTTACTGTATGTTCTTTTTTTTTTTTTTTTTTTTTTTTCTTTTTTTCACACAATCCTCTTTTACCGCCCCGAATGTAAGCTTTAAGGTAATTGTGTCATTTTGTTGTAAGGCACAGGAAAAACGGTAATCCATTAAATTGTATTCCGCCTTCTCGGTTGCTTTCTGCAGCACAGTGACAGGAATTCGGGAATCGGAATGATGAATATTTGCCTTCGATCCAGAATGCCTGATAAGCATCAACATATTGTGCTTATCAATACAACCAAGGGCTTTGCTTTTCCTCATTCTAAAAAAACTGTGTTCAATGTAAGGCCCCAAACATAAAATTTGGGCACGTTTACAGTAAAGTAGCAAGTAAGGAACTGTTCTTATTTCTCAATTTGTTTTCATAATTTTCTTTTAATTGTACATCTTAACCAAAAACAGTTTTCAATGTAGGGCCCCAATCATAAAGTGGGCCCTTTTACAGTAAAGTAGCAAGTAAGGAACTGTAGTTTTCCTCAGTTTTATTTGTAATCTTCTTTTAAATGTGCATCTTAACTAAAACACTGCTTTCAATGAAAGGAAACCAATCATAAAGTTGGGCACTTTTACTGTAAAATAGCAAGAAGGGAACTGTTCTTATTTTTCAATTTTAATTGTAGTTTTCTTTTAATTGTGCATCGTAAGGCCCCAATCATAAAGTTGGGCACTTTTACAGTAAAGTAGCAAGTAAGGAATTGTTCTTATTCCTCAATTTTATTTGTAATGGTCTTTTAACTGTGCATCTTAATTAAAAACACCGCTTTCAACGTAGGACCCCAATCTTAAAGTGGGCCCTTTTACAGTAAAGTAGCAAGTAACGAACTGTAGTTTTCCTCAGTTTTATTTGTAATGTTCTTTTAATTGTGCATCTTAACTAAAAAACACTGCTTTCAATGCAAGGCACAAATCATACATTTGGGCACACTTACAGTAAAGTAGCAAGTAAAACCCTGTTCTTATTTCTCAATTTTAATTATAAATTTCTTATAATTGTGCATCTTGACGAAAAACACTATTTTCAATGTAAGGAAACCAATCATAAAGTTGGGCACTTTTACAGTAAAGTTGCAAGTAAGGAAGTGTTCTAATTTCTCAATTTTATTTCTAATTTTCTTTTAATTGTGCATCTTAACTAAAAACACTGTTTTCAATGTAGGGCCCCAATCATCCATCCATCCATCCATCTATTTTCTGCCGCTTATTCCCTTTGGGGTCGCGGGGGGCGCTGGTGCCTATCTCAGCTACAATCGGGCGGAAGGCGGTGTATACCCTGGACAAGTCGCCACCTCATCGCAGGGCCAACACAGATAGACAGACAACATTCACACTCACATTCACACACTAGGGCCAATTTAGTGTTGCCAATCAACCTATCCCCAGGTGCATGTCTTTGGAAGTGGGAGGAAGCCGGAGTACCCGGAGGGAACCCACGCAGTCACGGGGAGGACATGCAAACTCCACACAGAAAGATCCCGAGCCCGGGATTGAACCCCAGACTTCTCAGGACCTTCGTATTGTGAGGCAAACGCACCAATCCCTCTTCCACAGTGAAGGGCCCCAATCATAAAGTGGCCAATTTTACAGTAAAGTAGCGAGTAAGAAAGTTTTCTTATTTCTCAGTTTTATTTGTAATGTTCTTTTAAGTTTGTATCTTAACTTAAAACACTGCTTTCAATCTAAGGAAACCAATCATAAAGTTGGGCACTTTTACTGTAAAGTAGCAAGTAAGGAACAGTTCTTTTTTCTCAATTTTAATTGTAGTTTTCTTTTAATTGTGAATTGTAAGGCCCCAATCATAGAGTTGGGCACTTTTACAGTAAAGTAGCAAGTAAGGAATTGTTCTTATTTCTCAGTTTTATTTGTAATTTTCTTTTTATTCTGCATCCTAACTAAAAAACTCTGCTTTCAATGTAAGGAAACCAACCATAACGTTGGGCACTTTTAACATAAAGTAGCAAATAAGGAACTGTTCTTATTTCTCAATTTTAATTGTAATTTTCTTCTAATTGTGCATCTAAACTAAAACACTGCTTTCAATGTTAGGAAACCAATCATAAAGTTGGGCATTTTTACAGTATAGGTGCAAGTAAGGAAGTGTTCTTATTTCTCAATTGTATTCGTAATTTTCTTTTAATCGTGCATTTTATTTAGAAAACACTGCTTTCAATGTAAGACCCCAATCACAAATTTGGGCACTTTTACAGTAAAGTAGCAAGTAAGGAACTGTAGTTTTCCTCAGTTTTATTTGTAAGTTTCTTTTAATTGTGCATCTTAACTAAAAAACACTGCTTTCAATGTAAGGAAACCGATCATAAAGTTGGGCACTTTTACAGTAAAGTAGCAAGTAAGGAATTGTTCTTATTTCTCAGTTTTATTTGTAATTTTCTTTTTATTCTGCATCTTAACTAAAAAACACTGCTTTCAATGTAAGGAAACCAATCATACATTTGGGCACACTTACAGTAAAGTATCAAGTATGACCATGTTTTTATTTCTCAATGTTAATTAAGTTATTTTAATTGTGCATCTTTACTAAAAAGATTGTTTTCAATGTAAGAAAACCAATCATAAAGTTGGGCACTTTTAACGTAAAGTAACAAATAAGGAACTGTTCTTATTTCTCAATTTTAATTGTAATTATCTTCTAATTGTGCATCTTAAACTAAAAACACTCCTTTCAAAGGAAACCAATCATAAAGTTGGGCATTTTTACAGTAAATCTGCAAGTAAGGAAGTGTTCTTATTTCTCAATTTGTTTTCTTCCGTATTTTTCTTTTAATTGTGCATCTAAACTAAAAATGCTGCTTTCAATGTAAAGAAACCAATTAAATTTGGGCCCACTTACAGTCAAGTAGCAAGTAAGGAACTGTTCTTATTTCTCAATTGTATTCGTAATTTTCTTTTAATTGTGCATCTTATTGAGAAAACACTGCTTTCAATGTAAGGCCCCAATCACAAATTTGGGCACTTTTACATTAAAGTAGCAAGTAAGGAACTGTATTTTTCCTCAGTTTTATTTGTAATTTTCTTTTAACTGTGCATCTTAACTAAAAAACACTGCTTTCAATGTAAGGAAACCAATCATAAAGTTGGGCACTTTTACTGTAAAGTAGCAAGTAAGGAACTATTCTTATTCCTCAATTTTATTTGTAATTTTCTTTTAATTGTGCATCATAAGGCCCCAATCATAAACATGGGCACTTTTACAGTAAAGTAGCAAGTAAGGAATTGTTCTTATTTCTCAGTTTTATTTGTAATTTTCTTTTTATTCTGCATCTTAACTAAAATACACTGCTTTCAATGTAAGGAAACCAACCATAAAGTTGGGCAGTTTTACAGTATGGGCAGTTTTACAGTAAAGGTGCAAGTAAGGAAGCGTTCTAATTTCTCAATTTTTTTTTTCTCGTATTTTTCTTTTAAATGTGCATCTTAACTAAAAACGCTGCTTTCAATGTAAAGAAACCAATCATAAATTTGGGCACACTAACAGTAAAGTAGCAAGTAAGAAACTGTTCTTATTTCTCAATTGTATTCGTAATTTTATTTTAATTGTTCATCTTATTTAGAAAACACTGTTTTCAATGTAAGGCCCCAATCACAAATTTGGGCATTTTTACATTAAAGTAGCAAGTAAGGAACTGTAGTTTTCCTCAGTTTTATTTGTAATTTTCTTTTAATCATGCATCTTAACTAAGAAACACTGCTTTCAATGTAAGGAAACCAATCATAAAGTTGGGCACTTTTACAGCTAAGTGGCAAGTAAGGAACTATTCTTATTCCTCAATTTTAATTGTAGTTTTCTTGTAATTGTGCATCGTAAGGAACAATCATAAAGTTGGGCACTTTTAAAGTAAAGTAGTAAGTAAGGAACAGTTCTTATTCCTCAATTTTTATTGTAATTTTCTTTTAATTTAGCACCACAAATCAGTTAATTGATCAACAAAAGGCATCAGTCAGAAGCATCACATGTAACTCACTAGTGCTATCACCATATATGCCAGTATACATCATATATATCCCTTAGAGTAAGTGATCCATGGTTGCCATGGCAACAGCAGACACTTTTTCTTCTTATTAGAATGCTATGCACCATGACAGTTTTTTTTATGTTTCAGTTATTCGAAAAGTACTTTTCTTACCTACATGCGGCTGTTTGTCATACGCTCAAGTAGTTTCCTGCTTGTTTGGATGATTAAAAAAGAAAAAACTTGGTGAATAATTTAGGATTAAACATGATAGGGCAAATGTTATTGAAAAGGGTCTCTTGGTGTGTCAATTAGCTGATTAAGTATCATCTGTTCCCACCGCTCTCTACCAGAAACCTGATCTGTTTTTAAAAAGCACACTCAACACACAGCAAGGACGCTATAGAGAGCAAGAGAAACGAGGGCCGTTTTCCGTCGCATGTAAGCAGATTTGACTGACAGTCGGCCGCCATTTTATCAGGCTTTTACTTTAATTGCTTACATTTGATTAAGTTTAATCAATTATGGTGGAATTTAATCAGTGGGGATTCAGTGACTTTGGACAATAAAAAGGCCGACTTCATCGACTGACATTGAAATAGGCTTAATTAAAGCAGAAAAGGTTCAATCAAGCATTGTGTTTATTTCATATCATGCGTATAATAATAGAAAAGTGAATGGTATGCAATGAAGTAGATGTGGAATGAAGCACGGTAGATGTGTGGTGATGAAAAACCATATCCAGTCTGGCTCATTCTCAACACAGCAGGCGGTCTTTGGTCTTTATCCCCCCTAAAATATTTGTCCAGCACCTGATTCCCAACTGACAGTTAGGAGCTGACCATATTAGCTTTAGAGGAATATCACACAATCTGATCCAAAGAGAAAGAGTGACAGAGTTACTGTACGGGAGACTGACAATGTTAGCATCAATTGATCAAACACACATTATTAATGATAATGTGTGAGAGAGAGAGAGAGAGAGAGAGAGAGAGAGAGAGAGAGAGAGAGAGAGAGAGAGAGAGAGCAAAATCATGAAGCACTTGGACTTAATTGCTTTCCCACAACACAGCAAAACATCCTTTGTTTTTGCAGAGAATGGCCAGATTGGAAAAAAATAATAACAACATCGAATGAAAAGTGGTAATTGTATTTAAAGGGTTGTGGCACTCATATATAAAAACAATTATGTTTAGTGGTTTCTATTTTCTTTATGCACAATAATGTATGTATTATTCTGAGATACAAGCTTTTTAGAAGCGGGTCTCTCTCTCTCTCGCTCTCTCTCTCTCTCTGCTGTCGAAATTGGAGTGTGGAACATTGAAGTGTTTTGTGGATGTTGAAAATAACTGGGGCATTGTTCCTGAAAAGACATTTTCCTACTGAATTTTTAAAATGTGAAGTTGCAGCCTTCTAAATGCCACAAGCAAATTCCATTCCTGCCATTGTAAATATGAAAAGTTCAAAGGGGCAAAGCCAACCAAAATGATCGGTTTGGGGACTTTTTTGTTTTGTTTTTGTGGTCACGTTAATTATTATTTAAAGTGACATACTTTGGCTCAGCATAAGTTTAAGACCTCCCTCGTCCTGTCCGGGTCAAAACGAACGAACAAAAAAGAAAGACTGCTGCAAAGGAGCGTGTATGAAACCCTCTCTTTGTCTTGTCTGACATTGTTTCAGCAGTAAGTGGTATAGAGAAGCAATGCAGCACCCATCTTCATCTTATATGCATGCCATGTGTAGGCGTTCACCTAACAGATGGACATCCTGATCCAAATTATAATCAGGTTATTCAATGAGAAGAGAGACCGCGCACCACTGATAGGCGTGCAATTTGCATAAACTGCTTTGAAAAAACCCCCATTTGGCTGAGACGAGCATGTTGCAGTTCAATATATGTAGGTTTGCAGCGTGCCAAAAATCACATGAGAAGGTAACAACAAGCGTTAAAAAGACACACCAAATTGTTTGCTGGCCTTTTTTGAAAAGCACATTATTCGTTTTTGTACAATTTGTTGGTCTTGAAAAAGATAGCTCGCATTGTGCATTAATTTCTATATAGACTCTGTAGCAGTAAGAAAAAGACCACCATTCAATGAAAGGTCTTCAGAGATGCCTACTGCATATGCCAAAATGTTGTCTTCAAGATCCATGCATTATTATTCATGCATAACGCTCAATGGTTGTAGGAGTGACAAATTCCCCCATTTCCACTGCTGGTACCTACACGGCTTGTCAAGGTTAATATCAGGGGTCTAAATTCCAATTTGTTTGAGGGCCCACATTTTTTTGCAACGCACAGTAAAGGGGCCGGATTCGATAAATTGTTTCAAACAAAAAGGTTACTAAGTATATGTGTAACATTTATAAAGACTAATTTGTGTGTTTGATTGAATGATTGAAACGTTTATTAGTAGATTGCACAGTACAGTACATATTTCGTACTATTGACCACTAAATGGTAACACCCAAATACATTTTTCAAATTGTTTAAGTCGGGGTCCACGTTAATCAATTCATGGTAATCTTGAACTTATTAGAAGCAATGTTTCAGGTTTTCATGACACGCCTCAAAATTATTTTCCAAATGAGGTCTATTTATTAGGTGAGGTTACAAACAATTATACTGTACGTTCTATAATAATAACTTTTCTATGTTTGCTGTGGAATCTAAGAAGGGGATTTGCCTACTTTTAGCTTTCATTCCTTTTTTTTTGTTGGCTTTCAAATTGTTAAATTTACCCTATATTACGGACTATAAGCCGCTACTTTTTTCCTACACTTTGCACCCTGCAGCTTTTAAAACGGTGCGGCTAATTTATGAATTGTTCTTAGCTGGCGGCCATAATGCAGAGAGTTTTTATAAAACACATGTAAAGACATTGAAATTTACAGTATTGTCTATGCAAAACTTGCCAACCCTCCCAATTTTTCCGGAAGATTCCCGAATTTCAGAGCCCCTCCCGAAAATCTCCCGGGGCAACCATTCTCCCGATTTCCACCCGGACAATAATATTGGGGGCAGGCCTTAAAGGCACTGCCCTTAGCGTCCTTTTTTCAACCTGTTGTCACGTCCGCTTTTCCTTCATACAAACAGTGCGAAAACCCACTCACATAATATACTTGATCAACAGCCATACAGGTCACACTGAGGGTGGCCGTACAAACAACTTTAACATTGTTACAAATATGCGTCACACTGTGAAGCTACACCAAACAAGAATGACAAACACATTTCGGGAGAACATCCGCACCGTAACAACATAAACACAGCAGAACAAATACCCAGAGTTCCTTGCAGCACTAATTATTTCGGGACGCTACAATATACACCCCCCGCTACCACCAAACCCAGCTCCCCCAACCCCGCCCAGCTCAACACCGCTCCCCCACCTCAACACTTGATTGACTTGTGATTTGTTTGATCAGCCGCTTTACTGCCGTGTTCCAGGCACCGCTTGGAAATTAATGTATGTAAATAAACATTTACAAAATATCTGTGTACATAACTCATTTTGCAATGTATATATCTGGTGCGTATAGTCCAGGGACGCTAATGTATGGACAATATTTTTATCTTTTAAAATCTAGTGGATGAGGCTTATATACTGGTGCACACGTATACGTTGTAAACGTGTTTGTTTTAATATGGGAAAGTGTACTAATTAAGAGTAATCAAATTAATCACGGTTATCATCGCTGTAGGGCAGCACGTTGGGAAAGGGGTTAGTGCATGTGCCTCAAAATACAAAGGTCCTGAGTAGTCCTGGGTTCAATCCCGCGCTTGGGATCTTTCTTTGTTGAGTTTGCATGTTCTCCCCGTGACTGCGTGTTTCATCTAGGTTGTCCGGCTTCCTCCCACTTCCAAAAACATGCACATGGGGATAGGTTGATTGGAAACACTAAATGGGCCCTAGTGTGTGAATGTGAGTATGAATGTTGTCTATCTGTGTTGGCGACTTGTCCAGGGTGGACCCCGCCTTCCGCCCGATTGTAGCTGAGATAGGCTCCAGCACCCCATGCAATCCCGAAAGGGACAAGCGGTAGAAAAGGGAGGAGGTGGAGAAATTCTTATTATTTTGTTTTCATCTTTCTCATCATTAGAGCTGTGCTGGCAGGTTTACCAGCCTAATAGGCTCCAAATGGATAGGTGACATGTGCTCATTATGGCAATTTAAAAAAAGAAAACCGCCATCACTATGAGTTATATAAGAGCTGCACACTGTCCAAACATGAAGGAAGAAACCATATTTCATGTTGTTAAACATAATCCTCATGTATTCCCTATAACACAAATGGGTAGAAAATCCATAACAGCCATTATTGTTTAGTAGCTTCCTTTTAAAATCGAGTTTAACAAATAACTTAAAACACGCAGCTGCATTTATGATCCCCCCCACTCCCTTCCCCCTCTTTTGCATCTCAGTGGCAATATTTTCTCAATGTTCTCCTCCATCTGTGGGAATGTGATACCTTTCTCTCGCTGAGGGGCGGGGTGGGGGGAGGAAGTGGTATTCTCTAATCCCAGAATCCCTCACATCGAATCATGCAAATATGGTGCACTTTGAAGCCAATCCAGCTCCAACCATATGCAGAGTGAAACAACAATCTATTATGCATGCATTGCACCAAGCTTATGGTAATGCTATTTCACTGCTATTCCATATAAAGTAAAATTTGCAGATGCACAACATATCTAAAGTTTCTTCTAAAGTCATATTTTGCTGCGTGTGCGCGTGTGTGTCCGTGTGTGCGAGTGTGCGTTTGTGCGTGCGCGCATGTGAGTGTGTGTGTGTGTGTGTGTGTGTGTGTGTGTGTGTGTGTGTGTGTGTGTGTGTGTGTGTGTACGCGCGTGCGAGCGAGAGCGAATGACAATAAGCAAATTGTTTAGAGGCAACTGCTGAAATGTGTTTTACAGTTTCACTGTACAAGTGATTGTGTGTGTGTGTGTGTGTGTGTGTGTGTGTGTATGAGGGGCCGTTAGGGGCATTATTCAGAATTACCTCTTACATGCACTACTGTAATGCTCTCACATAAACAACTGAAATGTTTTTCTCTTACACACACTACTGAAACATTCATACACACTACTGAAATGCTCTCACATACACTACTGACACACTCTTATACACACTACTGAAATGCTCTCACATTCACTACTGAAACACTCTTATACACACTACGAAAATGCTCTCACATACACCACTGAAATGCTCTCACATACACTACTGAAATGCTCTCACACACCCCAGACCCTACTGAAACACTCTTATACACACTACTGAAATGTTCTCACATACACTACAGAAATGCTCTCACACACCCTACTGAAACACTCTTATACACACTACTGAAATGCTCTCACATACCTTACTGAAATGCTCTCACATACACTACTGAAATGCTCTCACACACACTACTGAAATTCTCTTACGTCCACTACTGAAATGCTCTCACATAAACAACTAAAATGTCCTTACAGTGTATGTAAGAGCATTTCAGTAGTGTGAAGTGAAGTGAATTATATTTATATAGCGCTTTTCTCTAGGGACTCAAAGCGCTTTTACATAGTGAAACCCAATATCTAAGTTACCTTCAAACCAGTGTGGGTGGCACTGGGAGCAGGTGGGTAAATTGTCTTGCCCAAGGACACAATGGCAGTGACTATGATGGTGGAAGCGTGGATTGAACCTGGAACCCTCCAGTTTCCGGCACGGCCACTGTACCAACTGAGCTATACTGCAGTAAATGAACAAGTAGATTAATAATACATTTTATACCAGTCGTCCTTAATAATGTTGACAAAATTATAGAATGATTAGTGACACAATGTTACTGCATATGTCAGCAGACTAAATTAGGAGCCTGTTTGTTCACTATTTTATTTAAGGACTTAATTGCAATAAGAAACATATGTTTAATTTACCCTTAGATTTTTTTGTTAAAATAAACCCAATAATGACATTTTTTTGTGGTCCCCTTCATATAAAAAAGTACCAAAATAATTTTAGTACCCGTACCAAAATATTGGTATCGTTACAACACTACTTCTTCAAATGCAAATTAAAACTTTCTGCAATGGTGCTATTCATCCCTGCAATGTGGCGGACCTTCATGTCATCTTGAAACAACTTTTGAGTTCAAACGCAACGACATAAAGTGAAGGAAACACTTATTGCTTCGCAATGTTGTATCTTACCAGCCAACAAACTGCCAGCGTGCTTTGTTGCTCACCGTCTATGGGTGGATTTACAACACAATGTCAATATTTCCATTTGTTCAGTGCATAATTAGGACCCGTGTCATGCCAGGAATATTTTCTCGTCTTGGCTCGTACTAATTTGGGGGAGGAATCGCACAAAGTGTAATTGGCACAAGACTTTGTGACTGGTGTCTCCCGACCGGATGCTCGCTTTGTTGCAGCACGCACTTCTTAATGAAGATAGGAGCCCATCATTTCCTTATGCCGCACTATAAATCCATAGGCGCAGTATATCAATCAATCTATATCTACAGTAAGGGATGAAGTAATTTTTCATCTTTGTATGGTTATGTTAGAAGATCTGAAAGAGTTTCTCTTCACTGAAAGCAGCATCAGCAGGTTTGAGGCAGTATAGGTCAGTGTGGGTGGTGGGGAAGAAGCAATGTGAGAAAACACACACACACACACACACACTTGCATGCGTGTGTACCCAGTTTTGCGGTGTGCCAGCGCATCAGTACTGTTATGAAATGTGTCAACCAGTTTATTGTTGATTCTGAAACTCCCGTCACACCTTGCAGTGTGCTGCACTGCACGTGCATGGGCACATGGTCTGATGAATCAGATAGTTCTGGATTTATTAGGGGTTTTATAGCATTTACCCGCCAACCCCGAAAAAAAACAGTCCTTTACTTTAAAAAAAATATGTTTTAATCATATTTATTTATTTATTTGAAAAGGAAATCATAATACAGGTACTGAGAAAACAGACACTTTTTTTGTCCCCCCCCCCCAAAAAAATACAAAAAAAACCAAAAACAAATACAAAACAAATTTAAATTCACAGAAAAATAATAAAAGTAAAATAATAACACTCACCCCCCCCACACCCCCACCTCCCACCCCCGCCCCGTCCTACATTTCAGTCAGAGTGGGTAGCAATGTACTGCCTTCCTCTTTACCACAAGCAGATAATCACAATAACTGACTCAATGGAAAAAAACAACAAAAAAAAGAATCAAAAACATACCGAGAAATGACACTGAATAAAAACAAAAACAACAAAAAAATACAATAAAAAAAGAGTTCATGTTAATTTAGGGGCTTCACGGTGGGAGAGGGGTTAGTGCGTCTGCCTCACAATACGAAGGTCCTGAGTAGTCAGGGTTCAATCCCGGGCTCGGGATCTTTCTGTGTGGAGTTTGCTTGTCCTCCTCGTGAATGCGTGGGTTCCCTCCAGGTACTCCGGCTTCCCCCCACTTCCAAAGACATGCACCTGGGGATAGGTTGATTGGCAACACTAAATTGGCCCTAGTGTGTGAATGTTGTCTATCTGTGTTGGCCCTGCGATTAGGTGGCGACTTTTCCAGGGTGTACACCGCCTTCCGCTAGATTGTAGCTGAGATAGGCACCAGCAACCCCAAAGGGAATAAGCGGTAGAAAATGGATGGATGTTAACGTACCAATAATTGACACACACACTAGGTGTGGAAAAATTATTCTCTGCATTTGACCCATCACCTTATCACCCCCTGGGAGAGGAGCAGTAAGCAGCAGCGGCGGCCGCAACCGGGAATCCTTTTTGGTGATTTAACCACTAATTCCAACCCTTGATTAATGCTGAGTGCCAAGCAGGGAGGAAATTGGTCCAATTTTTATAGTCTTTGGTGTGACTCGGCCATATTTGAACTCACAACCTACCGATCTCAGGGCGGACACTCTAACCACCAGGCCACTGATTAGGAAGTTGAATTAAGTGAAAAGGTTCATTGTCAACAGTGTCTTTAATTTAGCTATGCAACTAATTAAGCAGCTTCAGGTCCAGTCAAATTATATTAAATGAATGGAGCGAATTTTAGCGATATTACGGAGATTAAAGAAGGCCGTTTTAGTAACAAACAAACAATCGGAAAATTCCCGTCGTATCAATTCCTAGATATGGTCGTAATTATACTAAATGCACTGGGCATAATAAACACAACATTATTAATATTGCTACTACGGATAATTTGATCAAAAATTCCCTAAAACAGCCCACTACCTATAATATAGGTTTTTTAAACATAAGATCATTGTCTCCCAAAACGTTGTTAGTTAATGATATCATCAGAGTCAACAATCTTAACGTCATCGGTCTCAGCGAAACCTGGCTTAAACCAAACGACTTTTTTGCGCTAAACGAGGCATGTCCTCCTAACTTTACACATGCGCATAATGCCCGTCCTCTTAAAAGGGGTGGGGGTGTCGCACTAATATACAACGAAAATTTTAACCTTAGTCCTAACATAAATAATAAATATAAATCGTTTGAGGTGCTTACTATGAGGTCTGTCACACCGCTGCCTCTACACCTGGCTGTTATCTACCGCCCCCCAGGGCCCTATTCGGACTTTATCAATGAATTCTCAGAGTTCGTTGCTGATCTAGTGACACACGCCGATAATATAATCATAATGGGGGACTTTAATATCCATATGAATACCCCATCGGACCCACCGTGCGTAGAGCTCCAGACTATAATTGATAGCTGTGGTCTCACACAAATAATAAATGAACCCACGCATCGCAACGGTAATACGATAGACCTAGTGCTTGTCAGGGGTATCACCGTTTCCAAAGTTACGATACTCCCGTATACTAAAGTATTGTCCGATCATTACCTTATAAAATTCGAGGTTCAGACGCATGTTCGGCAAACTAATGATAATAATAACTGCTATAGCAGCCGCGACATTAATACGGCCACAACGACAACTCTTGCTGACCTACTGCCCTCGGTAATGGCACCATTCCCAAAGTATGTGGGCTCTATTGATAACCTCACTAACAACTTTAACGACGCCCTTCGCGAAACCATTGATAACATAGCACCGCTAAAGTCAAAAAAGGCTCCAAAAAAGCGTACCCCGTGGTTTACAGAAGAAACTAGAGCTCAGAAATTATTATGTAAAAAGCTGGAACGCAAATGGCGCACGACTAAACTTGAGGTGCACCATCAAGCATTGAGTGATAGTTTAATAACTTATAAACGCATGCTTACCTTAGCTAAAGCTAAATATTACTCAAATCTCATCCACCGTAATAAAAACGATCCTAAATTTTTGTTTAGTACGGTAGCATCGCTAACCCAACAAGGGACCCCTTCCAGTAGCTCCACCCACTCAGCTGATGACTTTATGCAATTCTTTAATAAGAAAATTGAAGTCATTAGAAAGGAGATTAAAGACAATGCGTCCCAGCTACAACTGGGTCCTATTAACACAGATACGATTGTAGATACGGCGGATACTGCCCTCCAAAATAGTTTCTCTCGTTTCGAGGAAATAACAGGAATTGTTACAACGTGTAAATGGAATCAAACAAACATGTTTACTTGACCCTCTTCCTGGGAATCTTATCAAAGAGCTCTTTGTATTATTAGGTCCATCAGTGCTAAATATTATATACTTATCACTTTCCTCGGGCACTGTTCCCCTAGCATTCAAAAAAGCGGTTATTCATCCTCTTCTTAAAAGACCTAACCTCGATTCTGACCTCATGGTAAACTACCGACCGGTGTTTCACCTTCCCTTTATTTAAAAAATCCTCGAAAAAATTGTTGCGGAGCAGTTAAATGAACACTTAGCGTCTAAAAATCTTTGTGAAACCTTTCAATCCGGTTTCAGGGCAAATCACTCTACGGAGACAGACCTCGCAAAAATGACTAATGATCTATTGCTAACGATGGATTCTGATGCGTCATCTATGTTGCTGCTCCGCGATCTTAGCGCTGCTTTCGATACCGTCGATCAAAATATTTTATTAGAATGTATCAAAACACGAATTAACTCTTATCTTACTGATAGGATGCAGTGCGTCTCCCATAACAATGTGACCTCGGACTACGTTAGGGTAACGTGTGGAGTTCCCCAGGGTTCGGTCCTTGGCCCTGCACTCTTCAGCATGTACATGCTGCCGCTAGGTGACATCATACGCAAATACGGTATTAGCTTTCACTGTTATGCTGATGACACCCAACTCTACATGCCCCTAAAGCTGACCAACACGCCGGATTGTAGTCAGCTGGAGGCGTGTCTTAATGAAATTAAACAATGGTTGTCCGCTAACTTTTTCAACTCAACGCCAAAAAAAACGGAAATGCTGATTATCGGTCCTGCTAGACACCGACCTCTATTTAATGATACAACTCTAACATTTGACAACCAAACAATTAAACAAGGCGACACGGTAAAGAATCTGGGTATTATCTTCGACCCAACTCTCTCCTTTGAGTCACACATTAAAAGCGTTACTAAAACGGCCTTCTTTCATCTCCGTAATATCGCTAAAATTCGCTCCATTCTGTCCACTAAAGACGCTGAGATCATTATCCATGCGTTTGTTACGTCTCGTCTCGATTACTGTAACGTATTATTTTCGGGTCTCCTCATGTCTAGCATTAAAAGATTACAGTTGGTACAAAATGCGGCAGCTAGACTTTTGACAAGAACAAGAAAGTTTGATCACATTACGCCTGTACTGGCTCACCTGCACTGGCTTCCTGTGCACTTAAGATGTGACTTTAAGGTTTTACTACTTACGTATAAAATACTACACGGCCTAGCTCCATCCTATCTTGCCGATTGTATTGTACCATATGTCCCGGCAAGAAATCTGCGTTCAAAAGACTCCGGCTTATTAGTGATTCCTAAAGCCCCAAAAAAGTCTGCGGGCTATAGAGCGTTTTCATTTCGGGCTCCAGTACTCTGGAATGCCCTCCCGGTAACAGTTCGAGATGCCACCTCAGTAGAAGCATTTAAGTCTCACCTTAAAACTCATTTGTATACTCTAGCCTTTAAATAGACTCCCTTTTTAGACCAGTTGATGTGCCGATTCTTTTATTTTTCTCCTATGTCCCACTCTCCCTTGTGGAGGGGGTCCGGTCCGATCCGGTGGCCATGTACTGCTTGCCTGTGTATCGGCTGGGGACATCTCTGCGCTGCTGATCCGCCTCCGCTTGGGATGTTTTCCTGCTGGCTCCGCTGTGAACGGGACTCTCGCTGCTGTGTTGGATCCGCTTTGGACTGGACTCTCGCGACTGTGTTGGATCCATTATGGATTGAACTTTCACAGTATCATGTTAGACCCGCTCGACATCCATTGCTTTCCTCCTCTCCAAGGTTCTCATTGTCATTATTGTCACCGACGTCCCACTGGGAGTGAGTTTTCGTTGCCCTTATGTGGACCTACCGAGGATGTCGTAGTGGTTTGTGTTGTGGTTTGTGCAGCCCTTTGAGACACTAGTGATTTAGGGCTATAAAAGTAAACATTGATTGATTGATTGACATATATAATAGTCTCCTTTCCAGGTGAGAATGGACGCTAAAGGTAGTGCCTTTAAGGCACGCCCCCAATATTCTTGTCCAGGTGGAAATCGGGAGAAATTCAGGAGAACAGTTGCCCCTGGGAGATTTTCGGGTGGGGCACTGAAATTCGGGAGTCTCCCAGGAAACGGGTTGGCATGTATGGTGGGCGTGTCATAGAAAGATTGCCATGACTACAAGATGCCACCATAGAAAACAAGCTTTCTGAGGGTAAACACTCAAACAACTTTAGATTAAACTATACAGTTATCTATATCTTATACAATTGATTTATTTTCATACATTATTTACTCTTGTATTATTTTTCTTTTCTTTACAGTATGGCCCTAATACGCCTTTGTACTGAGACAAAAACTGAATGATTTATATGTTCAATGTTGTATATAAAGGATGCAGTCGTCAGTGATGCACTCAAAGTCAGTATTCTTCTCAGGCTATCAGAAGACTTGTTGGTTTGTAGACCTGACAAAGTCGAGTCAGATAACCGGAGGCAGAACATAAATCCCCTGATGCTTGTGATGCTGTGTCATATTTGTGACTTTCCCGAATACCTTTGCACGTATCGTCGTTCCAACCATGCTTGGTACAGAATGCTGTTGAGTATTTTTAATGCAATTCTGACATTGAAAATCAATTTGACTGTACAGCTTGTAATAGCTACATCAGTGCCATATTATCTTACATTAAATGCAGTATTCCCTGCAGTGGGCCTCCTATAGTGCATGCACATGTAACCGGCAGAATACATGCATACTGAAGACACAGTAGGACTCCTCCTACTAAGGTGTGCGCTGACTCACACCACTAAACACCTTAGGAACAGAGTGGATTTCAGGAATAAAACTGTTAACCTACTGGGGGAAGGGTGCGTCACGTGACCCCGTGGCTTTGTCATTCCAACTGGCCTGGTGGAGCCCAGCGCTCCCTGCCAGCCTAACTCCAAGTTATTCTATGCCAGCGGAGCATTGATTTTCCACACTGTTAGCTCACATTATACCCCCTTTCCTCAGAGGAAAATTGCCAGGATGGAAAAAAAAGGACTCCCTGTGATCGATCGGTCTACTGCGCTACTGAATTCAGGTTACAAGCTGAGGGAGATGAGAAGTGGGGGGAGAGCGGGGATGAGGATAATGCACAATATGTATGTGTGGTAGGGAGGGGCTGCGGGGTGAATATGGACTTCAGCAAGTAGGGCTGTTAGGGAATAGGTCGATAGATGCATGCATACACCATTGCTTTGCACATTGGTTATCAGTGAATTGTAGCCAGCTTCCCTCACATGGGATCACAATGTCCACATTAAAATATTTAGACACGCCTAAAGTCACTGAGGTGTGGCCATTTTGATCAGGGTGTGACTTTTGTTTGATTCGGTGTGTACTATTGGGGTTATAATCAAAGGGGTGCATCCAGACACTTTATTGGATACACCTATAGCGCCTAATAACATTCAAGCGAGCATTATAGTGAGGATATTAAGAAGGGTTGGGCCAAATGGCCTAAATATATATTTTGCAATATATTATTTGGAATATGACAAAGTAAACATTTCAAAACCTGTTACAAAGGCTCCTAATTTTAGCTGGTGACATTTACGGTGCATCATTTATCACAACTACGAATCTACTTATTAATAGTTAGTTTCTTTCTGTTGCAACATGTTTCCGTTAAAATGTTAGAACACAGTTGTTTTTCCCTTGTTTTGCTAACATACATTAGTTTTGGGCCATACTATAAATATTGTGAGTATACGTTCCAAGGTTTCTCCCCCACCCCAATTGTATCCAATTGGGTTGACTTTTCCATTCCCCTGATGTGGGATTTGAGCCGAGGATGCCGTTGTGGCTTGTGCGGCCGTTTGAGACACTTGTCATTAAGGGCCATTTAGATCAACTTTAAATGATTGATTGATTTAATAACAAGTAGTTACAGGGGCAGTATTGGTCGTAACTGGAAAAGTTCGATAATATCGGACTGCCGATATTAGCGGCCAATAACTGTTTTAAAATGTAATATCGGAAGATATCGGTATCGTTTCCAAAAAATAAAATATATAAACCTTAAAGGCACTGCCTTTGAGTGCCGGCCCAGTCACATAATATCTACGGTATGCAAGTCATACTTGGTCAACAGCCAAACAGGTCACACTGAGGGTGGCCGTAAAAAACAACTTTATCACTGTAACAAATATGCACCACACTGTGAACCCACACAAAACAAGAATGACAAACATTTCAAAGGAACATCCACACCCTAACACGACATAAAACACAGCAAAACAAATACCCAGAACCCCTTGCAGGACTAACTCTTCCGGGACGCTACAATATACACCCCCCGCTACCCCCTACCCCACCAAACCTAAACCCCGCTCCCCAACCTCCTCATTCTCTCAGTGAGTGCATGTCCCAAATTCCAAGCTGCTGTTTTAAGGCATGTTAAAAAAAAAATAATGCGCTTTGTGACTTCAATAATAAATATGGCAGTGCCATGTTGGCATTTTTTTCCATAACTTGAGTTGATTTATTTGGGAAAACTTTGTTACATTGTTTAATACATCCAGTGGGGCATCACAACAAAATTAGGCATAATAATGTGTTAATTCCACGACTGCATACATCAGTATCGGTAATTAAGAGTTGGACAATATTGGAATATCGGATATCGGCAAAAAAGCCATTATCGGACATCTGTAGTCATAACAATGCTGATGCTGCAAATGTTTAAGATCATTTATTGATAGAAATTTTGGTCGTGGCTATAATCAGACAAAACACAAGATAGCAGTGTAACAATATTAGATATTTACATTATTTCCTAATCCCCTTCTACTGCATAGAATATTAAAACAAATGTAAAGTCAATCTTGCAAATTAAGTAAACAAAAGCAAAAACTATTGGCTATATACTATTGTCTTTAAATCAAGTCATTTAGTTTTAGAACGTAACGCCGTCTTGTGTCCAAGGACTTATTTCCTGAGTTTGTAAACAATAACAAAAACGACCCTCAAAATGATTTTGTGATGATGGAAAATATCAATCTAACCACTGTAGCATCAACCATATACTAACACTACACTTTGGTATCGTTACTGTCATTGATTCGATCACCTTTGTTTACATTCTAGACTTCCAGTGGTAATATACTTAAACAATGTGTCAACGGGCATTGGCAAAATATGACGGTAGTATTAAAACCTCTATCGTTGGCCAAATTTACATAATTTATATTGTATGTCGTTAAGATTGCACAACCCTAATATGAAGCTTTAATGCTATGAGTGTAAATAATTTAACAGTATACAGTAATTTTGTCATAGTTTGCAGTAATGTACAAGTACTGTACTCCATTTTGACAAGTACTATGTGTCTTTTAGTTTTATTTATTGAGGTAAGTAACCCTTTTCTGAAAATTATTCTATACAATTCTTCTCAACAGAAATATAACCTTAGAGGAAAATGTAATTTAAAACATTTGTATGCTCGTACAACACTTAAAACCTTTAGCATATCAGTGTAATTAAATTATGGAATAGATTAACCAAAGAAATCAAAAAAAGCACCAATATGATTCAGTTAAAGAGATTGTTCAAACAACATGTGTTCACAAAGTATGCAGAACAAAAGGACAAGCGGTAGAAAATGGATGGACGGGATGGATCTTGAACCCTTTTTTTCCTTTAAAAAAAAAAAAATGTTTATCGAGACATTGGTTATTTATGCATTTAATATTTGTTTGGTTACTATGGTATTTTATTTCTTTATTATTTATTTATCCACTGTTTTGTTACAGAGATCAAGGAAACTGGATAAAATGGCGATGGTATGAAAAGGGGTAGAATTAAATAAGCTGTGCTTTTTCCTATTCCTTTTTGGACGTGTTGTAATTAAATAACGAATTGTGTGATGCATTACAATGTTCGGAATAAACTGAAACTGAACTGAACTAAAGGGGACCAACATTTCTAACCTATTAATACCTGTTTTTGTGTATTTGGGATTTGCATAAGTCCCATACATTTGAAATCAGACCTTAGAGACATGTTGCAAAAATGTTCTTAAACAATCTTGCCTTCTTTTATATTGCCTCCAAATGAGCCCTTTGGAATTCGTCCAATTTGTGACTTCATCAGATATCTCTAATGGTAGAGATTTGCACAAATATTTTTGCGTGCGTCCGCCTTTAAAGTCCAATGCTGTAGTAAAAGAGTTCCTTCTTTTTCTTATCCTCTTATTGCGGGGCAGACTGGCTTGTACATGCACATGCATCCTCCACTATTGTCATGTCTAAGACAATTCTGGCACTGGCAGAAGACTCTATATGGAAGCGCTAAAAACTACAACATGGGTGACAAAATGGAGCCTTGTGTATAACGCCCATCCTAAAGCGATGGTCAGCAAGTGTCTTGAGGATGGTCTGTAAAACATAATCAACGCAAAATTTTGATCAAAGAACCACCATCATTATGTAGACCACATGGAAGTCTTTTAAATGTAGAAACAAATATAAGATATGACCCCTCTAACAAGCATTGATTTCAACACTACTATATTTCAGCAGAGTATGTTGTGGATGGGGGCTTCACGGTGGAAGAGGGGTTAGTGCGTCTGCCTCACAATACGAAGGTCCTGAGTAGTCAGAGTTCAATCCCGGGCTCGGGATCTTTCTGTGTGGAGTTTGCATGTCCTCCCCGTGAATGCGTGGGTTCCCTCCGGGTACTCCGGCTTCCTCCCACTTCCAAAGACATGCACCTGGGGATGGGTTAATTAGCAACACTAAATTGGCCCTAGTGTGTGAATGTTGTCTATCTGTGTTGGCCCTGCGATGAGGTGGCGACTTGTCCAGGGTGTACCCCGCCCTCCGCCGAATTGTAACTGAGATAGGCACCAGCGCCCCCCGCGACCCCAAAGGGAATAAGCTGTAGAAAATGGATGGGATGGATGTTGTGGATGGTGAATGCATATCACTAACACTATATCACTCTTTAAAATCCAATATACACACACATTAAACTTTGATGAGGTCAATGCATCCTGGTAATAGCGGAACACAATATTCTTCATCTTAATATTGGTCTTTTTTCTCTAGGGAAAATTGCGCGGACAGCGTAGGAATAGTGCACAAAAATAGCAATTTTCTATACTTTCTATTGGCAGCACTTGCCAGTACTCGTAAATATTTTTTCTTGATTTAAACTCTTTTACTTTTATTGCTCTATTTGGCTTGTTAGATAGCTGCACTTTATCAAGATGACTTCCGGATAAGAAGCAGGCGTAAGGGCTTGTGCAGTCGCTGAATACAATCACGTGACATCTTAGAAAGTGCAACACTTTCGGTTTCCAGATGGTGGTCAGGCATGACCACGTGGCTACCAAAACAAGAGAAGCGAATATTCAGAATATTACAAGCACATGACACCAATTGTTCAGATCACATACCGCCAGAAAATATCCAAAAGTGACGGCACAGATCCTTACACTTAAGAGAAGAAGGATTTCACGCTGAATTGGATTTAGCTGCCTGTCCCTCTTTGTCGTCTGTTTATGCAGAGCAAGTAAAAGCCTCAAAAAGACGGTAGATTGGACCAACAATCGCAATATTTATTACTGGGACTTCAGAGTTCTTTGTAGTAATCATAACATAACTTAAAAAGAACACAAACTAATGCGATCTCTTGTCTTTGGTTTATGCTTAGTTCTGCTCTTAAACAATAACTATGCAGTGCAGAATACACTTGATTGCAGCACAGAGTTTTTTTCAACAAAAAACACCCAAGAAAAGCACAGCAATACATTTTAAATTTAATTTTCATTTATTAGTTGAGTCTGTATTGGAAGGGACAATGCACAGAAACATTAACATGGACCTCATGTTGAAAAACTTATTCGGGTGTTACCATTTAGTGGTCAATTGTACGGAATATGTACTGTACTGTGCAATCTACTAATAAAAGTTTCAATCAATCAATCAAAGACGGATATGTTCTGTACCAGATTATAGCTAAATAGCTCATTTCCATCTGCAGTCCCTGGCTACCTATTCATTTATTTTAGGCAATTAAACGCACAAAAAAAGTACAAGTTAAAGTAACAATGATTGTCACACACACACTAGGTGTGGTGAAATTTGTCCTCTGCATTTGACCCATCCCCTTGTTCACCCCCTGGGAGGTGAGGGGAGCAGTGGGCATCATTTTTGGTGATTTAACCCCCAATTGGATCTCATCAAGATGGCGGCGCCCGGACAGGCTGCGGCTTGCAGAAGCTCTTGGTAGATATTGAACATTTGGCAAAAAATACCGGACAATTCTGCAAATTTCATGGCTGGCTTACAGCGTGGACACTACGTGATCACTTACGACCGCCAGACCATTCTGGATGTTGATAGATCGGGCCGTTTTGGACTAAAAGATGTGTGTATGTAGGAGCACCTAGCTAGCATGGGAATACTTCGCCGGCTACATCCAGCGGCCTGTGAAGCAGCAGAGTATAATACCAGCGGGGGCCGTCTACGGAAGACACGCAAGCGGTGTGATTGAAAGCAGAAACGCGGATGCCGAGTGGGGCTAACAACAAAACAAAAGGCTAAACCCCACAGAACACAGCTTCCCTCCATCCTAAAGCCAGATTTAAATTGAAGACACAAGCCTATTGGTCTGGGTAAGAAGTCAGTTAAGTTAGAACAAGTTTTTTTCTGCTATGACTGTTTCAGAGTTAGACATGCGTTCTACTGAAGTGGCAAATTATGATGCGTTCAGTTTATCACAGCACCAAGCAAACAATCGGAAAATTCCCGTCATATCAAATCCTAGATATGGTCGTATTTATTTCAAGTGCACTACACTTAATAAAAGTAACAATATTAATATTTCTACTACGGATAATATGATCAAAAACTCCTTAAATCAGCCCACTACCTATAATATAGGCTTTTTAAACATAAGATCATTGTCTCCCAAAACGTTATTAGTTAATGAGGTCATTAGAGACAACAATCTTGACGTCATCGGTCTCAGCGAAACCTGGCTTAAACCAGACGACTTTTTTGCGCTAAATGAGGCATCTCCTAACTATACAAATGTGCATACTGCCGGTCCCCTTAAAAAGGGTTGGGGGGTCGCACTAATATACAACGAAAACATTAACCTTAGACCTAACATAAATAATAAATATAAATCGTTTGAGGTGCTTACTATGAGGTCTATCATTCCGCTGCCTCTATACCTGGCTGTTATCTACCGCCCCCCAGGGCCCTATTCGGAATTTATTAATAAATGTTTAGAGTTTGGTGCTGATCTAGTGACGCGCGCCGCTAATATAATTATAATGGAGGACTTTAATATCCGTATGAATACCCCATCAGACCCACTGTGCGTGGCGCTCCAGACTATAATTGATAGCTGTGGTCTTACACAAATAATGAATGAAACCACGCATTGCAACGGTAATACGATAGACCTAGTGCTTGTCAGGGGTATCACAGTTTCCAAAGTTATGATACTCCCGTATACTAAAGTAATGTCCGATCATTACATTATAAAATTCGAGGTTCAGACTCATGTTCGGCAAGCTAATAATTATAATAACAATAACTGCTATAGCAGCCGCAACATTAATGCTGCCACAACGACAACCCTTGCTGGCCTACTGTCTTCGGTAATGGCACCACTCCCAAATTATGTGGGCTCTATTGATAACCTCACTAACAACTTTAAAGACGCCCTGCGCGAATCCATTGATAGTATAGCACCGCTGAAGTTAAAAAAGGCCCCAAAAAGAAGTACCCCATGGTTTACAGAAGAAACTAGAGCTCAGAAAATATCATATAGAAAGCAGGAACGCAAATGGCACACGACTAAACTTGAGGTGCACCATCAAGCATGGAGTGATAGTTTAATAACTTATGGCGCAGTGGGAGAGTGGCCGTGCGCAACCCGAGCGTCCCTGGTTCAATTCCCACCTAGTACCAACCTCGTCACGTCCGTTGTGTCCTGAGCAAGACACTTCACCCTTGCTCCTGATGGGTGCTGGTTGGCGCCTTGCATGGCAGCTCCCTCCATCAGTGTGTGAATGTGTGTGAATGAGTAAATGTGGAAGTAGTGTCAAAGCGCTTTGAGTACCTTGAAGGTAGAAAAGCGCTATACAAGTACAACCCATTTATCATTTATAAACACATGCTTACCTTAGCTAAAGCAAAATATTACTCAAATCTAATCCACCGTAATAAAAACGATCCTAAATTTTTGTTTAGTACGGTAACATTGCTAACCCAACAAGGGACCCCTTCCAGTAGCTCCACCCACTCAGCTGATGCCTTAATGAATTTCTTTAATAAGAAAATTGAAGTCATTAGAAAGGAGATTAAAGACAATGCGTCCCAGCTACAACTGGGTTTTATTAACACAGATACGATTGTATATACGGTGGATACTGCCCTCCAAAATAGTTTCTCTCGTTTTGATGAAATAACATTAGAAGAATGGTTACGTGTAAATGGAATAAAACAAACATGTTTACTTGACCCACTTCCTGGGAAACTTATCAAGGAGCTCTTTGTATTATTAGGTCCATCGGTGGTAAATATTATAAACTTATCACTTTCCTCGGGCACTGTTGCCCTAGCATTCAAAAAAGCGGTTATTCATCCTCTCCTTAAAAGACCTAACCTCGATCCTGACCTCATGGTAAACTATCACCTTCCCTTTATTTAAAAAATCCTTGAAAAAATAGTTGCAGAGCAGCCAAATGAACACTTATCGTCTAACAATCTATGTGAAACCTTTCAATCCGGTTTCAGGGCAAATCACTCCACGGAGACAGCCCTCGCAAAAATGACTAATGATCTATTGCTAACGATGGATTCTGATACGTCATCTATGTTGCTGCTCCTCGATCTTAGCGCTGCTTTCGATACCGTCGATCATATTTTATTAGAGCGTATCAAAACACGAATTGGTATGTTAGACTTAGCCCTGTCTTGGTTTAAATCTTATCTTACTGACAGGGTGCAGTGCGTCTCCCATAACAATGTGACCTCGGACTATGTTAAGGTAACGTGTGGAGTTCCCCAGGGTTCGGTCCTTGGCCCTGCACTCTTCAGCATCTACATGCTGCCGCTAGGTGACTTCATACGCAAATACGGTGTTAGCTTTCACTGTTATGCTGATGACACCCAACTCTACATGCCCCTAAAGCTGACCAACACGCCGGATTGTAGTCAGCTGGAGGCGTGTCTTTATGAAATTAAACAATGGATGTCCGCTAACTTTTTGCCACTCAATGCCAAAAAAACGGAAATGCTGATTATCGGTCCTGCTAGACACTGACCTCTATTTAATAATACAACTTTAACATTTGAAAACCAAACAATTAAACAAGGCCTTCTTTCATCTCCGTAATATCGCTAAAATTCGCTCCATTCTGTCCACTAAAGACGCTGAGATCATTATCCATGCGTTTGTTATGTCTCGTCTCGATTACTGTAACGTATTATTTTCGGGTCTCCCCATGTCTAGCATTAAAAGATTACAGTTTGTACAAAATACGGCTGCTAGACTTTTGACAAGAACAAGAAAGTTTGATCACATTACGCCTGTACTGGCTCACCTGCACTGGCTTCCTATGCACTTAAGATGTGACTTTAAGGTTTTACTACTTAAGTACAAAATACTACACGGTCTAGCTCCAACCTATCTTGCCGATTGTATTGTACCATATGTCCCGGCAAGAAATCTGCGTTCAAAGGACTCCGGCTTATTAGTGATTCCCAGAGCACAAAAAAAGTCTGCAGACTATAGAGCGTTTTCATTTCAGGCTCCAGTACTCTGGAATGCCCTTCTTGTAACAGTTCAAGATGCTACCTCAGTAGAAGCATTTAAGTCTCACCTTAAAACTCATTTGTATACTCTAGCCTTTAAATAGAATCCCTTTTTAGACCAGTTGATCTGCCGTTTCTTTTCTTTTTCTCGTCCGTCCCACTCTCCCTTGTGGAGGGGGTCCGGTCCGGTGGCCATGGATGAAGTACTGGCTGTCCAGAGTCGGGACCCAGGATGGACCGCTCGTCCAGAGTCGGGACCCAGGATGGACCGCTCGTCTGTGTATCGGCTGAGACATCTGTGCGCTGCTGATCTGCCTCCACTTGGGATGGTTTCCTGTTGGCTCCACTATGGGCGGGACTCTCGCTACTGTGTTGGATCCACTTTGGACTGGACTCTCACGGTTGTGTTGGATCCACTATGGATGGAACTTTCACAATATCATGTTAGACCCACTCGACATCCATTGCTTTCTGTCCCGTAGAGGGGGAGGTTGCCCACATATGTGGTCCTCTCCAAGGTCTCTCATAGTCGTCATTGTCACCGACATCCCACTGGGTGTAAGTTTTCCTTGCCCTTATGTGGGCTCTACCGAGGATGTCGTTGTGGTTTGTGTTGTGGTTTGTGCAGCCCTTTGAGACACTAGTGATTTAGGGCTATATAAATAATCATTGATTAATTGATTGATTGATTGATTGAAATCCAACCCTTGATGCTGAGTGCCAAGCAGAGAGGTAATAGGTACCATTTTTATAGTCTTTGGTATGACTCAGCCGGGGTTTGAAATCACAACTTACCGATCTCAGAGCGGACACTAAACACTCGGCCACTGAGAAGGTTTGCAAGGTTGACAACATATATTATAAATTAACATGATGCAATAGGTAATGTAAAGTATGTAAGCATGATGGTCCAGTTTTGCCTGCTGTCAATTCAGAGATTAATACATTAAGTTTAACTGTTCTTTTGTTTAAGGATTATAATACAAATGTTGTATCATGCTGGCATTACCACAAGTAACAATAATTATTACACTAACAATAGTTTGCATCAACACTGTAGGAAGAATGAACAAGACTAACAATGGTAATAGACAATAACAATGATAATAGACAACATAGCAATAGTGGTAAGGAAATCAATCAATCAATCAATGTTTACTTATATAGCCCTAAATCACTAGTGTCTCAAAGGGCTGCACAAACCACCACGACATCCTCGGTAGGCCCACATAAGGGCAAGGAAAACTCACACCCAGTGGGACATTGGTGACAATAATGACCCAGTGGGACGTCAGTGACAATGATGACTATGAGAACCTTAGAGAGGAGGAAAGCAATGGATGTCGAGCGGATCTAACACGATACTGTGAAAGTTCAATCCACAATGGATACAACACAGTCGCGAGAGTCCAGTCCAAAGAGGATCCAAGACACAGCAGCGAGAGTCCCGTTCACAGCGGAGCCAGCAGGAAACCATCCCAAGCGTAGGCGGACCAGCAGCGCAGAGATGTCCCCAGTCGATACACAGGCGAGCAGTACATGGCCACCGGATCGGACCGGACCCCCTCCACACGGGAGAGTGGGACATAGAAGAAAAAGAAAAGAAACGGCAGATCAACTGGTCTAAAAAGGGAGTCTATTTAAAGGCTAGAGTATACAAATGAGTTTTAAGGTGAGACTTAAATGCTTCTACTGAGGTGGCATCGCGAACTGTTACCGGGAGGGTATTCCAGAGTACTGGAGCCCGAACGGAAAATGCTCTATAGCCCGCAGACTTTTTTTGGGCTTTGGGAATCACTAATAAGCCGGAGTCCTTTGAACGCAGATTTCTTGCCGGGACATATGGTACAATACAATCGGCAAGATAAGATGGAGCTAGACCGTGTAGTATTTTATACGTAAGTAGTAAAACCTTAAAGTCACATCTTAAGTGCACAGGAAGCCAGTGCAGGTGAGCCAGTACAGGCGTAATGTGACCAAACTTTCTTGTTCTTGTCAAAAGTCTAGCAGCCGCATTTTGTACCAACTGTAATCTTTTAATGCTAGACATGGGGAGACCCGAAAATAATACGTTACAGTAGTCGAGGCGAGACGTAACAAACGCATGGATAATGATCTCAGCGTCTTTAGTGGACAGAATGGAGCGAATTTTAGCGATGTTACGGAGATGAAAGAAGGCCGTTTTAGTAACGCTTTTAATGTGTGCCTCAAAGGAGAGAGTTGGGTCGAAGATAATACCCAGATTCTTTACCGTGTCGCCTTGTTTAATTGTTTGGTTGTCAAATGTTAGAGTTGTATTATTAAATAGAGTTCGGTGTCTAGCAGGACCGATAATCAGCATTTCCGTTTTTTTGGCGTTGAGTTGCAAAAAGTTGGCGGACATCCATTGTTTAATTTCATTAAGACACGCCTCCAGCTGACTACAATCCGGCGTGTTGGTCAGCTTTAGGGGCATGTAGAGTTGGGTGTCATCAGCATAACAGTGAAAGCTAATACCGTATTTGCGTATGATGTCACCTAGCGGCAGCATGTAGATGCTGAAGAGTGCAGGGCCAAGGACCGAACCCTGGGGAACTCCACACGTTACCTTAACGTAGTCCGAGGTCACATTGTTATGGGAGACACACTGCATCCTATCAGTAAGATAAGAGTTAAACCAAGACAGGGCTAAGTCTGACATACCAATTCGTGTTTTGATACGTTCTAATAAAATATTATGATCGACGGTATCGAAAGCAGCGCTAAGATCGAGGAGCAGCAACATAGATGACGCATCAGAATCCATCGTTAGCAATAGATCATTAGTCATTTTTGCGAGGGCTGTCTCCGTGGAGTGATTTGCCCTGAAACCGGATTGAAAGGTTTCACATAGATTGTTAGACGCTAAGTGTTCATTTAACTGCTCCGCAACAATTTTTTCAAGGATTTTTGAAATAAAGGGAAGGTGAGACACCGGTCGGTAATTTACCATGAGGTCAGGATCGAGGTTAGGTCTTTTAAGAAGAGGATGAATAACCGCTTTTTTGAATGCTAGGGGAACAGTGCCCGAGGAGAGTGATAAGTTTATAATATTTAGCACTGATGGACCTAATAATTCAAAGAGCTCCTTGATCAGTTTCCCAGGAAGAGGGTCAAGTAAACATGTTGTCTGTTTTATTCCATTTACACGTTGTAACAATTCCTCTAATGTTATTTCCTCAAAACGGGAGAAACTATTTTGGAGGGCAGTATCCGCCGTATATACCATCGTGTCAGTGTTAATAGAACCCCGTTGTAGCTGGGACGCATTGTCTTTAATCTCCTTTCTAATGACTTCAATTTTCTTACTAAAGAATTGCATAAAGTCATCAGCTGAGTGGGTTGAGCTACTGGAAGGAGTCCCTTGTTGGGTTAGCGATGCTACCGTACTAAACAAAAATTTAGGATCGTTTTTATTACGGTGGATGAGATTTGAGTAATATTTAGCTTTAGCTAAGGTAAGCATGTGTTTATAAGTTATTAAACCATCACTCCATGCTTGATGGTGCACCTCAAGTTTAGTCGTGCGCCATTTGCGTTCCAGCTTTCTACATAATAATTTCTGAGCTCTAGTTTCTTCTGTAAACCACGGGGTGCGCTTTTTTGGAGCCTCTTTTAACTTTAGCGGTGCTATGTTATCAATGGTTTCGCGCAGGGCGTCGTTAAAGTTGTTAGCGAGGTTATCAATAGAGCCCACATACTTTGGGAATGGTGCCATTACCGATGGCAGTAGGTCAGCAAGAGTTGTCGTTGTGGCTGTATTAATGTTGCGGCTGCTATAGCAGGTATTATTATTATTAGTTTGACGATCATGCGTCTGAACCTCGAATTTTATAAGGTAATGATCGGACAATACTTTAGTATACGGGAGTATCGTAACTTTGGAAACGGTGATGCCCCTGACAAGCACTAGGTCTATCGTATTACCGTTGCGATGCGTGGGTTCATTTATTATTTGTGTGAGACCACAGCTGTCAATTACAGTCTGGAGCGCTACGCACGGTGGGTCCGATGGGGTATTCATATGGATATTAAAGTCCCCCATTATGATTATATTATCGGCGTGTGTCACTAGATCAGCAACGAACTCTGAGAATTCATTAATAAAGTCCGAATAGGGCCCTGGGGGGCGGTAGATAACAGCCAGGTGTAGAGGCAGCGGTGTGACAGACCTCATAGTAAGCACCTCAAACGATTTATATTTATTATTTATGTTAGGACTAAGGTTAAAGTTTTCGTTGTATATTAGTGCGACCCCCCCACCCCTTTTGAGCGGACGGGCAATATGCGCATGTGTAAAGTTAGGAGGACATGCCTCATTTAGCGCAAAAAAGTCGTTTGGTTTAAGCCAGGTTTCGCTGAGACCGATGACGTTAAGATTGTTGTCTCTGATAATATCATTAACTAACAACGTTTTAGGAGACAATGATCTTATGTTTAAAAAACCTATATTATAGGTAGTGGGCTGTTTTAGGGAGTTTTTGATCAAATTATCCGTAGTAGCAATATTAATAATGTTGTGTTTATTATGCCCAGTGCATTTAGTATAGTTACGACCATATCTAGGAATTGATACGACAGGAATTTTCCGATTGTTTGATTGTTGCTTTGATAAACTGCACGCATCATGGTTAGCCACCTCAGTAGCGGGGATTTTCCGATTGTTTGTTTGTTGCTTTGATAAACTGCACACATCATGGTTAGCCACCTCAGTAACGGGGATTTTCCGATTGTTTGTTTGGTGCTTTGATAAACTGCACGCATCATAGTTAGCCACCTCAGTAAAACACATGTCCAACTCTGAAACACTCAAAGCAGAAAAAAAAAAAATATAATAGTATAATATAATAATATAATATATATTATATATAATATATATAATATATATAATATATAATATAATAAATATAATATAATAATATAATAATATAATATATAATATAATAATATAAAATAATAGAGCACATGTTAACATTTTAAGACAGAGAATGGGTTGTACTTGTATAGCGCTTTTCTACCTTCAAGGTACTCAAAGCGCTTTGACACTACTCCCACATTTACCCATTCACACACACATTCACACACTGATGGAGGGAGCTGCCATGCAAGGCGCTAACCAGCACCCATCAGGAGCAAGGGTGAAGTGTCTTGCTCAGGACACAACGGACGTGACGAGGTTGGTACTAGGTGGAGATTGAACCAGGGACCCTCGGGTTGCGCACGGCTACTCTGCCACTGCGCCACGCAACAACAGAAGGTCAATTTAAAGAACCTCATCTCTATATTTGAACTAGACCCCATGTTTGTATAATAGTTTAAATCAATTGATAGTTTGGCATTGCTTGTGCTGTAAGTCTAGTTTGTTCCCCAAGTTTTACTCCGCATACATACACACAGACACGTTTACGTGTGGTTTGAGCTCTTGGCTATGAGAAAATATCCAAACCCTCGGAAGTTATGAGCCTGCGCTTGTCTTATAAAAAAAAAACGTGGATTAGGCAGCAATAATTTGTTAAAACACATGAGTATGTTCTAAATAACAAACGTTGTGAATGATCCGCACTGCTCTTTTCTCTAATATGATCAGAGGATGAACTGTGTTGTGGTAAGTATTCCCCTATACTTCAACTCAATTTGTAAGGTATGGGAGGACCATGGTGCAGTATAGAGTACAGAGTGCATTTTTCATTGAGGTATGGTTTTGATTTGTTTATATAATTGAGAAACTTTTGGAGATTTTTGTTTTAATGTGTCTGACATGAGTGTCATGATCTGTGGTCCGGATCATGTTTTTGTTATGTTGGTTTCAGACTCCTTTAGTTCCTGTTTTTGTGCACCTTTGTTTGTTTTAGTTACCATGGCAACTTATTAGTTTCACCTGCCTCTGGTGTTCCGGACACGCACTTGCTCTAATCAAGAGACCATTATTTGAGCCTGTCTTTGCCTTGTCAGTCATCCTGGAGTCATTGCTTGTTTCATGCGATGCCATAGTTCATGTTTCCCGTTTTAATGACCGATTCCAAAGTTAATACTAATTGTTTCCTGCCACAATTTAGTGGAGGTTTTCATGTCCATAGTTTCATGTCCTAAGTTGTAGGACATAAAAGGCATGCTTGCCTTCGGGGTATTTTCTGCTTTGTACTTCGTTGAGTGTTAGTTGAACAATTAAATATGTTCCTACTTGCAAGCCTTGTCCGGAATAGTCCAATTGCTTCATGGGAGAACAAACCTCGCAGTAAGCTGCAAAAACCCCGTTATGACAATGAGGTTGCCATGATCATTTCTATTCCTCTAATTTTTCTCATTCATAATTTCAATTTGGGTGCAAATCCAGTATTTTCTGCTCAAACGTTTTTACTCATTACCGCAACTCTCACTTGTTTCAATGCTAAACTCAAGCGGGTTGAGCACCTTGTCAATTAAGGTGTGTGTGATGAAGTAAAACAAACTGTCTGTTGCTGGTGTGAAAGCATGGCATTCTTTAAAGAAAGACTTAAAAAGTTGCAAGAATATTTTTGAATTTAAAAAGAGTTACAAAAAGAGACAACTGGGATTATATCAAACTGATTTTTGATTTTTATTGGTGTCAAGTTCTTCAGGTTTTTTCACAGCCGTGCCCAAACTTGAAAGGGCCAGTTGGACTCAGGAAGGACACAAAGGGACAACTCAGTCCTCTTTCCTTGTGATTTATTGATTTTTGATTTGAAGCAATCAAATAAACTGGGTTATCGGTGTAAATTAATGGATGAACAGAATGAATAGTCGAATAGCTGTATAGTTGAATAGTGGAATAGTCGAATTGTTGAATAGTAGAATAATTGGATAGTAGGTTGATAAGCTTAACCAAACAGGAAAAAAAAACTGTCTTTTATAAACATACATCATTATACATGCTTTGCTTTCCATTACATAAATCCAACCAAAATGAATTTCCACTGATAGTGCCTAGGTCTAAGAAGAAACTTAAACATTTCCAATAATATGAATGAAATTAAATTTAAACAATCCATCCTAATTATAAGAATAAACTTAAATATCACTGATAACCTTTGGTTAAATTTACTTAAAGTTAACTTAAACAATTTTGTAAACATCAGTGAAATTATCTCCTGTAAACATTTTCCCCAATGAAATATATATATATTTTTAAACATTGCCCTGAGTCCAAACAAGCACTTCTTTCCTTTGGTTTTCTCACCAGTTGCATCTTCTGAGTCCACACAGGAGGTGTCTTCCTTCCTCTCAGCAGCATGTCAAAAGGGCTGACTGACTGAAGCTCAAACATTTTTGAGCATGTGCTCTGAGCAGGTGAACAGGTGAACTCAATCAAGCCAATCTATTGGAAGCAGGTGGAGATGTTCAGCCCTCAGCTCTCACTGTTGCCCCTTCAGGCCTGGAGTGTGCTCTACAACTCAGTGGTGTTTGTGCTGTTCTGTACTTTGACTTGAAAATTGGACATGTCATTGGGAACATGCCTAAAGGAAAATTAAAAAGTATGTTGGAGTTGTGGTTTTGGTGGAATAAACAGTGATAAAGTCATCCAAAATACTGTATTTCCTTGAATTGCCGCAGGGCATATAGTATGCGCCTGCCTTGAATTACTGCCGGGTCAAACTCGCTTCGCAAAATAATTAGCGCATGCTTAGTATTACCACCTGGTCAAACTTGTGACATCACGTCCCGAGTGACATTTCCCCTGTCATCATTTTCAAAATGGAAGAGGCTGATTTTAATACCGGTAATTTGAAATCGCATAAAGGGAAGAAGATTAAGAGCTATTCAGTAGGATTTAAGGTCCAAGCTTACATCACACTCAAATTTTTACGGCATGCCTTTGTTAAGTGCCAGAGTGAGAAGAGGTTTTGAAATAATTAGCGCATGCTTTCTTTTACCGCATGCCTTTGGTAAGCGCGGGAGTGAGAAGAGGTTTTAAATTAATTAGCGCCCAGGTGGCAATTCAAGAAAATACTGTAATTTGTGTTAAAAAAGGGGGCAGATAAATATAAGAATATTATTCTTCCATCTTCCATCTCCAAAGACATGCACCTGGACATAGGTTGATTGGCAACACTAAATTGGCCCTAGTGTGTGAATGTTGTCTGCTATGTGTGTTGGCCATGCGATGAGGTGGCGACTTGTCCAGGGTGTACACCGACTTACACCAGATTGTAGCTGAGATGGGCTCCAGCGCCCCCTGTGACCCCAAAGGGAATAAGCAGTAGCAAATGGATGGATTCTTCCATCTGCTCCTTTCTGATTATGGAAATGTATAAGAAACAAAAAACGATGAAAGTGCGAACTGTACGTAAGCAAAACGAACGTCATATACACTGAAAAAAATAACTCATAAGATTTACTTGAAAACATTATTGTAAGTGTTTGCACGCAAATGATTTAAGTAAAATTTAATGCTGCGATATCAAGTAACACTCACTTGCCAGTATCAAGTAAATTCTACTTACCATATAACATAACAGTTGTGAAGATATTAAGTAACAGTTACTTAATTACATCCAAGTTTTAAGTTATATCTATTTAAACAAATTAGGTAAAGTCTACTTGTTTTTCATCAGCAGGAACATAATTTTACTCAAAACTTTAAGTAAATTTTATATACCGTAATTCCTTGAAAAACCGCCGGGGCGCTAATAATTTAAAAACATCTTCGCACCCATGCGCTAATTAATGACATTTAGTATAGAACTGAGTGTGATGAGAAAAATGTAATACAAAATTATTCAGCGGCCACGGCCAGGTGGTTGGGGACCACTGCTCTACAGCAAGACACCACGCCCACTTTTACACCATGTTGTGTGCGTGCCAGAATGACGCATGCATTTCGATCCTAGTCTCACAAGATTGCACTGCATACTTAGTCAACAGCCATACCTTTTACACTGACAGTTGTGATATAAACAACTTTAACATTCTTACTAATATGCGCCACACTCTGTGAACCCACACCAAACACGTTTATGGAGAACACCGACTCTGTAACACATTATAAACGCAAGATAAGAATTACCCATAATGCCACATTGCAGTGCTCTTTGAAGTCATTCTAAAGGCCGGAGCAGAGCCAGTCGGCCAGAGCCAGTCGGCCAGAGCCTGTTGTGCTGTGTGCATGCGTCGTCGTGCATGCGTTTCAAAACACTAGATTTTCAGAGTAAAGTTTATGTAATATTTTTAGGTTTTTGTACGTACAACTATTAAACATTTAAATAGTCTGAGGAAACATAAGTAAAACTTACTCTTCCCCCATAATTCATGTATTACGTTAATAAAATGTTTAATTTTACTTAAGAAACTCTAATTCTTACAGAATGTTAAAAATACCAGGTATAAATTATGACAGTTACTCTAATAGAGTTTACAGCACCAAAAAGTCACTTTTTTCAGTGTATAACGTCATATATAATCAAGCAGCGTCTTTCGAAGTGGACATGCATTTTGGTCTGTTTATTTTGCCAGACTTACTCATTTCTAAAAGAAATGCTCTGTTATGCAAAACACAAATATCCACTGCAGAGGACTTGAGCCCTCAAGAGGGTTTGAAAACAGTACATTCCACTTTGTGTTATCATGAACGATCATCTTAGAAAGAATGCATTGTATACTAAAGGGAGATTAAGAAATAAAAACATTGTATGCATGAAATATAGCTGTTATTTATTGGACATTCCTACAGTTTTGTCATTATTTGGATAGAAGAGAATCCACTGTACTGTGCCCATGTGTCCACCACATACAGTACAGTATGTATCTTATCACTGTTGCAGTATGGCGGTGTGCCAGTTTACACGTGTAGCAGTCAGCCAGCCATACTCTCAGGGCTGTGTTTGGGGTTTGAAATATGTATGCAAACTTTTGAAGATGTTGAATTGATTTTCCCTGTCGCAATAAATAAGTCAAATGACAGGATTCTTGTCACACTGACGAGGTAGCAAACATGAACCTAAAGCAGTAAGGAGTAATTAGATGAAACCACTCCCCGCCTTCTGTAAATATTTATATATATTTTTTTTGAAAATATACACTGTTTAATGTATATCGTAAAGTTGTCACCACTATTTTTCCCCAGCCACAGTGGAGAAGAAAAAACCCGTAAACATTATACAGATTCACCAGGTCACAACATTAGGTACACCTGCACACTGCAAATGATTCAGACTACAGATGTCCGATAATGGCTTTTTTGCCGATATTCCGGTATTGTCAAACTCTTAATTACCGATTCTGATATCAACCGATATCGATACATACAGTCGTGGAATTAACACATTATTATGCCTAATTTTGTTGTGGTGCCCTGTTGGATGCATTAGACAATGTAACAAGGTTTTCCAAAATAAATCAACTCAAGTTATGGAAAAAGTGCCAACATGGCACTGCCATATTTATTATTGAAGTTACAAAGGGCATTATTTTTTTATAACATGCCTCAAAACAGCAGCTTGGAATTTGGGACATGCTCTCCTTGAGAGAGCATGAGGAGGTTGAGGTGGACAGGGTTGGAGGGGGAGTGTATATTGTAGCGTCCCAGGGGAGTTAGTGCTGCCAGGGGTTCTGGGTATTTGTACTGTTGTGTTACGGTGCAGATGTTCTCCAGAATGTGTTTGTCATTCTTGTGTAGTGTGGGTTCACAGTGTGGCACATACTTGTAACAGTGTTCCAGTTGTTTATACGGCCACCCTCAGTGTGACCTGTATGGCTGTTGACCAAGTATGCATTGCATTCACTTGTGTGTGTGAAAAGCCGTAGATATTATGTAATTGTGCCAGCAAGTAAAGACAGTGCATTTAAGGTGTATGGCGCTCTGTACTTCTCCCTACCTCCGTGTACCACTCTGTACAGCAGCGTTTTAAAAATTAATACATTTTACTTTTTGAAATCGATACCGATAATTTGCAATATTACATTTTAAAGCATTTATCGGCCGATATTATCGGCAGTCCGATATCATTGGGCATCTCTAATTCAGACTCTGCATAAAAAGCTTATTTTCATTTTACTGCATGTCGCACATTGGTGCACACCTACCACCTACCACAATTAGATCAAATAATACTTTATTTTACCTTTTTTTTTTTTTACCGTAACAGCTTGAATTAATGTCCAAATAGTAGGGGTGAAATGATTCCATTTATTTCCGTATTGTTGGTTGCCGGTATGATTCAGAGACAATATATTTTTTTGAAGGATATGATCCAAAATGTTTCAGTGAGTTGAAATCGATTCAGTAAAAGAATATACAAACCTCGTTTCCATATGAGTTGAAATTGTGAAATTGTGTTAGATGTAAATATAAACGGAATACAATGATTTGCAAATCCTTTTCAACCCATATTCAGTTGAATATGCTACAAAGACAACATATTTGATGTTCAAACTGATAAACTTTTTTTTTTTTGCAAATAATCATTAACTTTAGAATTTGATGCCAGCAACACGTGACAAATAAGTTGGGAAAGGTGGCAATAAATACTGGTTAAATTGAGAAATGCTCATCAAACACTTATATGGAATATCCCACATGTGTCCAGGCTAATTGGGAACAGGTGGGTGCCATGATTGGGTATAAAAGCAGCTTCCATGAAATGCTAAGTAATTCACAAACAAGGATGGGGTGAGGGTCACCAATTGGTAAGCAAATTGTCGAACAATTTTAGAACAACATTTCTCAATAAGCTATTGCAAGGAATTTAGGGATTTTACAATCTACAGTCCGTAAAATCATCAAAAAGTTCAGAAAATCTGGAGAAAACACTGCACGTAAGCGATGATATTACAGGCGGAACTGCACCAAAAACAGGCATCAGTGTGTAAAGGATATCACCACATGGGCTCAGGAACACTTCATAAAACCACTGTCAGTAACTACAGTTGGTCGCTATGTCTGTAAGTGCAAGTTAAAACTGTACCATGCAAAGCCAAACCCATTTATCAACAATATCCTGAAACGCCCGCGGCTTGGCTGGGCCTGAGCTCATCTATGATTGACTGATGCAAAGTGGAAAAGTGTTCTGTGGTCTGACGAGTCCACATTTGAAATTATATTTGGAAACTGTGGACGTGATGTCCTCCGGAACAAAGAGGAAAATAACCATCTGGATTGTTGTAGGCGCGAAGTTAAAAAGCCAGCATCTGTGATGGTATGGGAGTGTATTAGTGCCCAAGGCATGGGTAACTTACACATCTGTGAAGGCACCATTAATGCTGAAAGGTCCATACAGGTTTTGGAGCAATATATGTTGTCATCCAAGCAACGTCATTATGGACCCCCTGCTTATTTCAGCAAGACAAGGCCAAGCCATGTGTTACAACAGTGTGGTTTCGTAGTAAAATAATGTGGGTACATTCCTGGCCCACCTGCAGTCCAGACCTGTCTCCCATGGAAAATGTGTGGCGCATTATGAAGCGTAATATACGACAGCGGAGACCCCGGACTGTTGAATGACTAAAGCTCTACATAAATCAAGAATGGGAAAGAATTCCACTTTCAAAGCTTCAACAATTAGTTTCCTCAGTTCCTAAACGTTTATTGAATGTTGTTAAAAGAAAAGGTGATGTAACACAGTGGTGAACATGCCCTTTCCCAACTACTTTGGCACGTGTTGCAGCCATGAAATTCTAAGTTAATTATTATTTGCAAAAAAAAAAAAAAAAGTTTATGAGTTTGAACATCAAATGTGTAGTCTTTGTAGTGCATTCAACCAAATATGGGTTGAAAAGGATTTGCAAATCATTGTATTCCGTTTATATTTACATCTAACAAAGTTTCCCAACTCATATGGAAACGGGGTTTGTATATCAGGCAGCGTGACAGTAAAATAAATCATCATCATCATCGGCGGTCACTCGAACGAGTATGACAATCCTCCTGGTAGGGGTATATCCCTTTATGGAGGATACCTGTGCGTGACTTTGTTTAACGTGGGGAGACTGGTGCACAGACAGTCACCACACGATCTTTGACAGAATCGGGTCAGGGTCCAGTGGCATGGAGTCCAAGACAACCTACGGACCCTTTTCTGCTGCAGCCTTCCTCCGCCATTGCAGTCTTTGTGGTAGTTTTTAAAATATACCGTCTTCCGCCGTTGAGGTCTTCACCGTATCCCTGGATAGGGGGCAGTCAGGTATTAGGCCTTTGCCAAGGGCCACCTGGGGTAACTGTAGTAAAGGGGTTAACCTCCTAGTGCCCCAAGACCGCATAGAGGAGCCTCCACTGCTGGATGCACTTTAACGTCATGCCCAGGACACGAGTAAAATAAATACTGGATACTAGACACTGCAGATGAAGTTTTCTATATTCCTGCTATTTTATATTACCGTACTTATCGGAGTATAAGTCGCTCCGGAGTATAGTAAAGAAGTGGAAAAAACATATATAAGTCGCACTGGAGTATAAGTCGCATCTTTTGGGGAAATGTATTTGATAAAACCCAACACCAAGAATAGACATTTGAAAGGCAATTTAAAATAAATAAAGAATAATGAACAACAGGCTGAATAAGTGTACGTTATATGACGCATAAATAACCAACTGAGAAGGTGCCTGGTATGTTAACGTAACATATTATGGTAAGAGTCATTCAAATAACTATAACATATAGAACATGCCATAAGTTTACCAAACAATATGTCACTCCTAATCGCTAAATCCCACTAAATCTTATACGTTTAGTCTCTTACGTGAATGAGCAAAATAATATTATTTGATATTTCACGGTAATGTGTTAATAATTTCACACATAAGTCACTCCTGAGTATAAGTCACACCCCTGGCCAAACTACGAAAAAAACTGCCACTTATATTCCGAAAAATACGGTGTGTAAAAAATAGTAAATAAGCAAGTAAACAACACTTAAAGTGCAACCAACACTTTAAGTTAAATGAGCGAGAGGAAACCTTTTCTGCTCCCAATTTCAGTATTCAAGAGAGTTTCAATAAAAGTAAAGTAACCAACATTTTAAGAGTAGATTTGCCTGCTGAATTAATACCGATATTGATACTGGTATAGCGTACAACCCTATGCCGGACCTATTTTTTTTTTGTTTTTGTTTTTTTTAAACATATAAAACATTGTTTCCTGTAGTATTATATCACAACACTGTTCTGGCCATGTGTGAATAAACCACATTTAAAAGTTACTTTCATCAAAAGAGCCATCAGTGTTTGTTTTTCTGTTTATCTGCGCAGGCCGGTCGCTTCACCCTGCAGCCCCAGTTGGTGATGAGCATTGTCACTTTAATTACATCCAAGTAAATATTTCATATTGGCCAAATCAAATGTAGTGGCTGCAACATTCCTGTAAATGGAATTTTATCTGTAGCTCAGGACCATTAGTGGCACTGAGTTGTGAGGCAGCCTAGAGGACGGTAATTAACTCCACTCAGCCGTGACTAAACATTTTTGACATTTTTCCTAGTCGGGAATGAACTGTCAGTGTGCAGAGAGAGTAACCATCTTGTCACTTAGTGTTTGTATTAAGGGGAGCAAAAAAAAAGGAAAAGTCTGAAGCTCTGTGTAAAATTTAGTGCCGGACTGACAGAAATGAAATGCAGAAATCATCTTTTCAAATATTATTTTGACTTTGTCTAAATATAGTGTTAGTCTTCTTAACACTGAATTTGGGGCTACGAGCTCGATAACCCTCAATCTTCAAAACAATGTATTCTGAGATCATTTCAAATCAAGAGTTAAAGTTTAGTTTTTCCTTATCATGGGGCGGTATAGCTCAGTTTTGAGTGGCCGTGCCAGCAACTTGAGGGTTCCAGGTTTGATCCCAGCTTCTGCCAACTTGGTCACTGCTGATGTGTCCTTGGGCAAGACACTTTACCCACCTGCACCCAGTGCCACCCACACCGGTTTTAATGTAACTTAAATATTAGGTTTCACTACTTAAAGTGCTTTGAATCACTAGAGAAAAGCGCTATATAAATATAATTTACTTCACTTCACTTATTGTTGAATTGGTGGCAGAGGGGTTAGTGCGTCTGCCTCACAATACGAAGTTCCTGCAGTCCTGGGTTCAAATCCAGGTTCGGGATCTTTCTGTGTGGAGTTTGCATGTTCTCCCCGTGAATGCGTGGGTTCCCTCCGGGTACTCCGGCTTCCTCCCACTTCCAAAGACATGCACCTGGGGATAGGTTGATTGGCAAAAACTAAATTGGCCCTAGTGTGTGAATGTGAGTGTGAATGTGTCTATCTGTGTTGGCCCTGCGACGAGATGGCGACTTGTCCAGGGTGTACCCTGCCTTCCGCCCGATTGTAGCTGAGATAGGCGCCAGCGCCCCCCGCGACCCCGAAAGGGAATAAGCGGTAGAAAATGGATGGATGGATGGATGGTATTTTTTTGTCGAAAAATGGTAAAAGACTGCAGTGCTGCAACAATTTATCAATTATTTTGATTAGAAAAATGCTTTGATTTATATCCTGTTGCTTCGGTTAATCGTGTAATTACTGTAACTAATAAATGGAGTGCGTGGAACTTTAAATAAGCGAACATAGTTCACTGTACGCACATAAGAGCAGGTGTGTGGGTCCTGAACAGCAGATCGTTTTTTTTAGTTTTTATGATTGCACATATGTTGAAAGTGCAATTTTAAGGTTGATAATGAGTGTTTATTAGAAAAAAAGATGAAGGTGATGGCAAAAAGAAACATTGTTTATTTTAACTATTTTAAAGCACAAAATGATTTAAGAAATCATTGTGTGCTTATTGTGTTATTTGTGTTTTATCCAATTACAAATTATTTGATAGATTAATCAATTACATTACTAAAATAATCGATAAATGCAGCCCGAAATAGAATGTGAAGTTATCTGTTAAAATTTAATTGTTTATTTGGAATAACATTAATAAAGTTTCTTATTATTTTGTATATTTCTAGATAAATGCCGTTTGTAAAAGTATTAATTAATTCTCAATAAAGGCGTATCCAATATTTTTAGTAGTCATCACTTCCAATGTTTTGTACCAGTATCCATTAGAATGGTGCAATAGTTCTCAGAATAATATTAAAAATATATACTAAAAAATGGGTTAACCTGTGTTTTATCACCAAAAAATCTCACATTAATCATGTAAATAAACAAAATAATGACGCAATTTATTTTGAGCGTACAGTACATGCTTATTTATCGTAACGGTGGGTGGTCACCTGAAAGGCAGCGTTGGTTGTTATATCTTCACTAAAAAAATGACTTCATTTATTAATATAAAACTGCCAACTTTCGAACAAAATGGGGCGGTATGGCTTGGTTGGCAGCAACATGAGGTTTCCTGGTTCGATTCCCGCTTTTGCCATCCTAGTCACTGCCCTTGTGTCTTTGGGCAAGACACTGCGCCCACCTGCTCCCAGTGCCACCCACAGTGCTTTAAATTAAGCTTAAATGATGTAGATGGGTTCACTATGAAAAGCGCTTTAAGTTTTGAGAGAAAAAGCGCTATATAAATATACAAAACCCAAAACCATTGAAGTTGGCACGTTCTGTAATTTGTAAATAAAAACAGAATTCAATGCTTTGCAAATCTTTTTCAACTTATATTCAATTGAATAGACCGCAAAGACAAGATATTTAATGTTCTTTGCAAATCATCATTTACTTAGAATTTAATGGCAGCAACATGTTGCAAAAAAGTTGGCACAGGGGCATTTTTACACGGCCTTTCCTTTTAACAACACTCAGTAAACGTTTGGGAACTGAGGAGGCCAATTTTTGAAGTTTTCAGGTGGGATTCTTTCAAATTCTTGCTTGATGTACAGCTTAAGTTGTTCAACAATGTGGGGTCTCTGTCGTATTTTAGGCTTCATATTGCGCCACACGCAAAAACTCGGACATGGGAAGAGTTTGGGGAAGCCATGGAAAATGACTTCCGGATGGCTTCGAAGCGATTCTGGACCACCATCCGCCGCCTCAGGAAGGGGAAGCAGTGCACTGTCAACACCGTGTATGGTGCGGATGGTGTTCTGCTGACCTCAACTGCGGATGTTGTGGATAGGTGGAAGGAATACTTTGAAGACCTCCTCAATCCCACCAACACGTCTTCCTATGAGGAAGCAGTGCCTGGGGAATCTGTGGTGGACTCTCCCATTTCTGGGGCTGAGGTTGCTGAGGTAGTTAAAAAGCTCCTCGGTGGCAAGGCCCCAGGGGTGGACGAGATCCGCCCGGAGTTCCTTAAGGCTCTGGATGCTGTGGGGCTGTCTTGGTTGACAAGACTCTGCAGCATCGCGTGGACTTCGGGGGCGGTACCTCTGGATTGGCAGACTGGGGTGGTGGTCCCTCTCTTTAAGAAGGGGGACCGGAGGGTGTGTTCAGACTATCGTGGGATCACACTCCTCAGCCTTCCCGGTAAGGTTTATTCAGGTGTAATGGAGAGGAGACTACGCTGGATGGTCGAACCTCGGATTCAGGAGGAACAGTGTGGTTTTCGTCCTGGTCGTGGAACTGTGGACCAGCTCTATACTCTCGGCAGGGTTCTTGAGGGTGCATGGGAGTTTGCCCAACCAGTCTACATGTGCTTTGTGGACTTGGAGAAGGCATTCGACCGTGTCCCTCGGGAAGTCCTGTGGGGAGTGTTCAGAGAGTATGGGGTATCGGACTGTCTTATTATGGCAGTCCGATCCCTGTACGATCAGTGTCAGAGCTTGGTCCGCATTGCTGGCAGTAAGTCGGACACGTTTCCAGTGAGGGTTGGACTCCGCCAAGGTTGCCCTTTGTCACCGATTCTGTTCATAACTTTTATGGACAGAATTTCTAGGCGCAGTCAAGGCATTGAGGGGTTCTGGTTTGGTGGCCGCGGGATTAGGTCTCTGCTTTTTGCAGACGATGTGGTCCTGATGGCTTCATCTGGCCGGGATCTTCAGCTCTCACTGGATCGGTTCGCAGCCGAGTGTGAAGCGGCCAGAATGAGAATCAGCACCTGCAAATCCGAGTCCATGGTTCTCTCCCGGAAAAGGGTGGAGTGCCATCTCCGGGTTGGGGAGGAGATCCTGCCCCAAGTGGAGGAGTTCAAGTACCTAGGTGTCTTGTTCACGAGTGGGGGAAGAGTGGATCGTGAGATCGACAGGCGGATCGGTGCGGCGTCTTCAGTAATGCGGACGTTGTACCGATCCGTTGTGGTGAAGAAGGAGCTGAGCCGGAAGGCAAAGCTCTCAATTTACCGGTCGATCTACATTCCCATCCTCACCTATGGTCATGAGCTTTGGGTCATGACCGAAAGGATAAGATCACGGGTACAAGCGGCCGAAATGAGTTTCCTCCGCCGTGTGGCGGGGCTCTCCCTTAGAGATAGGGTGAGAAGCTCTGTCATCCGGGAGGAACTCAAAGTAAAGCAGCTGCTCCTCCACATCGAGAGGAGCCAGATGAGGTGGTTCGGGCATCTGGGAGGTGTTTAGGGCACGTCCAACTGGTAGGAGGCCACGGGGAAGACCCAGGACACATTGGGAAGACTATGTCTCCCGGCTGGCCTGGGAACGCCTCGGGATCCCCCGGGAAGAGCTAGACGAAGTGGCTGGGGAGAGGGAAGTCTGGGCTTCCCTGCTTAGGCTGCTGCCCCCGCGACCCGACCTCGGATAAGCGGAAGAAGATGGATGGATGGATGGATATTGCGCCACACATTTTCTTTGGGAGACAGGTCTGGACTATCGGTAGGCCAGTCTAGTACCCGCACTCTTTTACTACAAAGCCACGCTGTTGTAACACGTGGCTTGGCATTGTCTTCCTGAAATAAGCAGGGGCGTCCATGACAATGTTGCTTGGATGGCAACATATGTTGCTCCAAAACCTGTATGTACCTTTCAGCATTAATGGTGCCTTCACAGATGTGTAAGTTACCCATGCCTTGGGCACTAATACACCCCCATACCATCACAGAGGCTGGCTTTTCAACTTTGCGCCTATAACAATCCGAATGGTTCTTTTCCTCTTTGTCCCAGAGGACACAAAGTCCACAGTTTCCAAAAACAATGTGGACTCGTCAGACCACAGAACACTTTTCCACTTTGTATCAGTCCATCTTAGATGAGCTTGGCCCAGGGAAGCCGGCAACTTTTCTGGGTGTTATTGACAAATGGATTTCGCTTTGGATAGTGGGGTTTAAACTCGCACTTACAGATGTAACGACAAACTGTAGTTACTGACAGTGGTTTTCGGAAGTGTTCCTGAGCAAATGTTGTGATTACCTTTACACGCTGATGTCGCTTTTTGATGCAGTACCGTCTGATGCATGGGTGTCAAACTCTGGCCCGCGGGCCAAATTTGGCCCGCCATGTAATTTAATGTGGCCCTTGAGGCAATGTCAAATTAACATTACAGCTGGCCCGCCGTTATTACACAGCAGCGGTGCCGCTGTAACTCCTCAATTTCTCACACTTGCCAATCCTCCCAAAGTTTAGTGACCCTCTTGAAAATCTCCCGGGGCAAGCATTCTCCCGATTTTTACATGGACAACAATATTGAGGGCCTTTAGCATTCCCTACAACCTGTCGTCACGTCCGTATTTCCTCCATACAAACAGCGTGCAGGCCCACTCGCATAATATATGCGGCTATTACACACACATAAGTGAATGCAACGCATACTTGGTCAACAGCCATACAGGTCACACTGAGGGTGGCCGTATAAACAACTTTAACACTGTTACAAATATGCTCCACATTGTGAACTCACACCAAACAAGAATGACAACCACATTCCGGGAGAACATCTGCACTGTAACATAACATAAACTCAACAGAAAAATTACCCAGAACCCCTTGCAGCACTAACTCTTTCGGGACGCTACAATATATTTTTATATTTACCTCAGAAGGCTGCAAATAGAAAAGAGGCATTAAATTTGCATTTAAATTGTATTTGATATGCCATTGATATTTTTTAATTATTATTATCATTATTTTAAACTCGATTTTGTTTGGCACTATAAAGTTATATAAGCCTTGCTTGTTCAACGTTCAATGCAAAACTTGTTTGGGTCCTTATTAAAAGGTTAATTTGTTCAACCTTGGCCCGCGGCTTTGTTCAGTTTCAAATTTTGTCCCACTCTGTATTTGAGTTTGACACCCCTGGTCTGAGGGATCAAAGGTCGTATATCATCGTCTACGTGCAGTGATTTCTCCAGATTGTTCAAACCTTTTAATGATATTACGAACCGTAGATGGTGAAAATTGTTGGGAAATATTGTTCTTAAACTGTTCGACAATATTCTCCCACATTTGTTCACAAAGTGGTGACTCTCGCCCCATCCTTGTTTGTGAGTGACTGAGCATTTCATGGAAGCTGCTTTTATACCCAATCATGGCACCCACCTGTTCCCAATTAGCCTGTTCACCTGTGGGATGTTTAACATAAGTGTTTGATGAGCATTTTTCTACTTTCTCAGTCTGTTTTGCTATTAGGGACAGCTTTTTTTATACATGTTGCAGGCATCAAATTCTAAATGAGCTAATATTTGCAAAAAATAGCAATGTTTTCCAGTCCGAACCTTAAGTATCTTGTCTTTGCAGTCTATTCAGTTAAATATAGGTTAAAACGGATTAGCAAATCATTGTATTCTGTTGTTATTTACCATTTACACAACGTGCCAACTTCACTGGTTTTGGGGGTTGTAATTCACTTTGAATGAGCTGAATTTAAATAAAACATTCAAAACATTTTCTTGGATGACAATCTGACAATAAAATTGAAATATGATTAATCTGATTTTTTTATCTTTTTTTTTTAACGGCAGCACTAAGTTTAATTTATTGTGCTCTTTCGAGACGGAAGCTAGATTTCATACTTGTTGAATGGGTAATCAACAAATTAAAAAATCACTTTATCTCAAAACCACATATGCATCACTTTTGGCCGTAACTGCACATACATTTCTGCATTATGTCCTTCTTCTATAAGCATATAGTGCATTATTACACCATTTTTGTTGTCTTAAATGAATGTGTACGCTGTTTATTTCATTTGACTATGGCACAGACATGTTACATTTATCACAAAACAATTTCTACTATGTTAATGCAACGAAAATTAGGCCACTGCGGCGGTGTGGCTTCCTTAGTAGAGCCAGCAACTTGAGAGTTCCAGGTTTGATACCCGCTCATTGCTGCTATACTTACCTGCTCCCAGTGCCACCTGACACTGGTTCAGGTGCAGCTTAAAGTTGTACAAAATGGATTCCACAATGTAAAGCGCTTTGAGTATCTGGATAAAAAGCGCTATATAAATATAATTCACTTCGACTCTGCTTCGGATCAGCGTTTGCTGATAGATCATAAAAGCCGGAACAGTTCCTTATATTATTTCCAGCTTCTGTATATCCAAGCACATTCTTTTTTACAGAGAACAAGGCCAGTTCAAAAATACGTTGTGTGTATCATTTTTTTTTTCTTCCCCATTTCAGGGATGTGTTTCCCGTCTATTACCTATATAAATAATGAGTTCCCTGAGATCCAAGGTGACTTTGAACTATCAACTGGGTGGATGTTCTGCTGGCATCTCCAGGAGGAACAAAACAAGCTTAAGCCTTAATAGCCAATACAAGCGTTCTATCAACTTGGCCTTGCTAGAGTAAATTGGATATCCCTGCTTTGCGTTTTGGTCTTGAAAATTGCATCAAATTGACAGAAAGATGCAATTATAATTGCACAGAGGCACATTGATTTGATAAAAGTGTGAAAGTACTTTAAAATGGAATCACTCCGTCTGGTATGAGACGTGCATTTTACATAGTTGCGCTGATTTTATCTTTTTTTTTTTTTTAACAAATTAGTTGCTTAACCTCCTGTACTCATTTTCTATTTGGATTCCAAAGGCAAAAAAAAAATAACAGGAACATTATTGGAAATTATTTCCATTGTCACATGTGACGTGTGCATCATAGCATAACAAAGAAGAGTGCTCCATGTTGTCATGTAGGCTGAATTTGCAACAAAGAGGGTGGAAAAAAACGCAAACTTTAAATCTGGCGTGTGTACCATGTGACTCGACATAAAGGGAGCAAATGAGAATGAGAGACAGAGCACCGAGAAAGAGAACGAGAGAGAGAGAGAGAGAGAGAGAAATACCCCCATAAAAAAAGCCATCTCTGCTTTCAGTTCAAATAGGTCCTATCATCTCCATGACAACAGTGGAAATGGTAACATGGAAATATATTAATGTAAAACCATGGCAACGTTCTCCAATTGAATTAAGCAGCACCTGTGCGCATTACAGAAGAAGATAAAAGACAAAAGGAGGCAGCCTGTGCTTGCCAAGCAGCTGTGGCTTTCAGACCTTCAAAAAAGACATCTATTTCCTCCACATGTTTGTTTTGCAATGTTTTTCCGCGGCAAATTACCGTATGGCAGCGAGTGATGTTGGCTTGTGTTTTTTTTTTTTTTTGTATTATATGAGCAAAACAAATCAGGATTTTTTAAATTTATCTTATTTATTTATTTTTATATGGCCGATCAACTCCTGTGCATCGGGATTAAAACCATCCTCTGACATAAAATCCCACCAAGATGCGATGGGTTGTGATTGGTAAAAGGTTGCAGTGGTTGTTGTTGACAAAGAGACATTCTGCAAAGAGGAAACATTATCTACATCACCATGCCATCAAATCTGATGCATTTCACCTCACCACCACCCCACCCCCAACTGCTAGCACCACCCCCCCTACTGAGTGTGTGTTCACCAGTAATGGCAATGTTGCATTCACTTCCCCGCCGTTAAAGTGGGAGTCTACCTCCATGTGTTTGTTTGATTATGTCAAAGAAGAAAGTAGGCTTCCATCACTTAAATACAATAAGAGGATATTGTTGTTGAGTATATATATATATATATATATATATATATATATATATATATATAATCCGTTCATGAATGAGAATATCCGTTCGGCCACCGTGTTCAATGGAGAAGTCTGATCTGCAAAATTTGCAGGCAGCATACCCCCTTCCCCTTCGAGCTGTCCTGGATGAACTGAATTTTTTTTTTTTTCCAATCCTTTTGGAACTTGCAAGTGTACTTCTTCTTCTTACTCGTCGTCGCCATGTCTCTTCTTCGTTCCTCTGCTTTGTCTCTGTTATGTTTTTGGACATTACTACTTGCCACCTACTCAGTGGCCTAGTGCAGTGGTTCTCAACCTTTTTTCAGTGATGTACCCCCTGTGAACATTTTTTTAATTCAAGTACCCCCTAATCAGAGCAAAGCATTTTTGGTTGAAAAAAAGAGATAAAGAAGTAAAATACAGCACTATGACATCAGTTTCTGATTTATTAAATTGTGTAACAGTGCAAAATATTGCTCATTTGTAGTGGTCTTTCTTAAACTATTTGGAAAAAAATATATATAAAAAATAACTAAAATCTAGTTGAAAAATAAACAAGTGATTCAATTATAAATAAAGATTTCTACACATAGAAGTAATCATCAACTTAAAGTGCCCTCTTTGGGGATTGTAATAGAGATCCATCTGGATTCATGAACTTAATTCAAAACATTTCTTTACAAAAAAAAATAAATCTTTAACATCAATATTTATGGAACATGTCCACAAAATATCTAGTTCTCAACACTGAATATTGCCTTGTTGCATTTCTTTTCACAGTTTATGAACTTACATTCATATTTTGTTGAAGTTTTATTCAATACATATATTTACAAAGGATTTTTGAATTGTTTTTATTTTTAGAATATTTAAAAAAAATCTCACGTACCCCTTGGCATACCTTTAAGTACCCCAGGGGTATGCGTACCCCCATTTGAGAACCACTGGCCTAGTGGTTAGAGTGTCCGCCCTGAGATGGGTAGGTCGTGAGTTCAAATCCCGGCCGAGTCACCAAAGACTATAAAAATGGGACCTGTTACCTCCCTGCTTGGCACTCAGCATTAAAAGTTGGAATTGGGGGTTAAATCACCATAAAATGATTCCCGGGCGCGGCACCGCTGCTGCCCACTGCTCCCCTCACCTCCCAGGGGGTGATCAAGGGTGATGGGTCAAATGCAGAGAATAATTTCGCCACATCTAGTATGTGTGTTACAATCATTGGTACTTTAACTTAACTTTGTCGTAGTTTTGAAGCAATGCATGATGGGAATCCGGATGTTGTGTGTCAGTGTATGAACACACGCTGAGAAATAGCTCCGTGCCTGCCTACTTTATGGGCTATAGATAAACCTATTGAAAACGGAGACATATACTGTATAATAGTTGCCTTTTCAGGTGAGAGAAGCCCCAATATCGTTGTCCGGGTGGAAAGCGGGAGAAATTCGGGAGAATAGTTGCCCCGGAAGATTTTCGGGAGGGGCACTGAAATCCGGGAGTCCCCTGGAAAATCGGAAGGGTTGGCAAGTATGACCCACACAACTTTTTATATACATGTTGGGGTTTTTTTTGTTTTGTAGCAATGTAGGTGCCAATATGCATTTTCTGTGTTCCAGTCTTCCTATAAAGTGAAAAATATTTCATAGGGCATAGTTTTTTAAGTGCGGTGCAGAGCATAAAAGAGCCACCCCAGCCCCTAACAAACAACTATGTCGGTGTTCTCTCCCGATTCGAACTAAAAAAACAAATTAAGTTTATCTGAGGACAGTCTAGCACAGTGTTTTTCAACACACACTCATGTACCGTGAGGATATTTTTCGGTGTGCCGTGGGAAATTATGCAATTTCACCTATTTGGTCGGAAAAATATTTCTTGCAAACTGATAATTATTTTTATTTTTTTATTTCTTTATTTTTTTGTCCTGTCCAGCTTCTCAGGCAAAGCATATAGTAGATGTAGATGCCTATATCGGCTGTACAAATGTACTTTACAAGAGAGAAGTGTGGGATACATTTCTTTCCGTCTTATTTGTATTTGACTTTGTGAAATGTATTTATATTATCATTTGGTGCAGGCGGGCAGGAGCAGGAGGGGATTGAAAGAGAAAAAAAGAAAGACAGAGGGGGGAATCGTAGGGACAAGAGGGGGATTAAAGAGAGAGACAAAAACAACAACAGCAAACACAGCAAAAACAGTAGAGCAACATTAACAAATAGGATATGTACAGATATGATGGTAAAGGTGATAGCAAACAAGCAGTTAGTGAAATAAATAATAATACAGAAATGCCAATGAGCATTATTACACTACAAATGGAGCAATACAAATATCAATAAAAATAGCGCTATTGATAATGAATGATACCAATAATGTACCTTTATTATCAAAAATACAGTTGTTCAAATGCAACAATACATATACGTAATGATAACTAGAGATACAAAAAAAAAAATGGAGGGGAAGAAAGAAGCCAGCTATATTAACCTTGTAGATTGTTATAGTAAAAATAGGTTAAGCTTTGTCAGTGTGCCATGTGTTACCCAGTTTACCCTAGGATAACAACGGTAATTTATGTTTGAGGAAACATGATTATATGCGTGAGTGTATGTATGTATATGTACTCGTATATGTGCAGTATGTGTATATGTATATTTGTACAGTGAATGTATATGTACAGTATATATATATATATGTATGTATGTAGATTGAATGTATATGTACAGTATGTGTAGATGTATGTTTGTACAGTGAATATACAGTATATGTACAGTGTACATACATATGCACATTATAATCCGCAAACAATGTGCCGTTGTAGAGTGTCTGTGCTGTCTGGAGATCAGCAGAGTAACCATGAAATACTCTTCCGTAACAGTAGGTGGCAACAGGTTTTTTAAGCCTACTTTGAGACAAGATAATTAATGATGGTTATGGTTTGAAGTCATATCGAACAATTGCGTCACGTATTTGATGGGAACGACTTTATATCGTCAATATAGGCTATTGAGTTTCCTTTTTAACATTTTGTCTGTCAGGTGTTGGTTACTCAGGTCACAGGACAATACCGGAACTATTGTAAGGGGAATTTAAGGGCGGGGGACACAGGATATGATGAAATGTGTTGTGTGTTGGACACCTGGAAGTGGAAAAAGTAAGAGCGGGAATAAAAGGCAGAAAAAGACAATATTTTTTCTTTTGGTGTATTATTAAGCTTAGATTACTAATAATTGAAATAATAAGTGACATGTTTGGCACACAACAATGGCGACGAGGATGGGATAGTGTCCCCCTGGAATTTTTCAATGAAAAAATGTGCCTTGGCTCAAAAAAGGTTGAAAAACACTGGCCTAGCAGGTTTAAATAATGTGTTAATTTGATTCTTTTTAAAGCTGCTGCACCTCTGCTGAAGTCTCCTGGCGACACAAAATTTGAAAACCACGGAGACTCCATTTAAACTGCAGATATCAAAGCCGGATTTTGTGCCCGTATCAATCTTCTTTGTTGCCTATTTACATTTCACATGTCCATCATTGAACTTCCATTAGGCTGACTTGAGTTGCACTCATTAAAGATTTTGAATTTAAGATTATAGTCCGAGTAAAAATCACAGTTTCACCATTATCATGATTATTTTGCACTGATTAAATTCCATCCATTCATCCATCTTCTTCCGCTTATACGATGTCGGGTCGCGGGGGCAGCAGCCTAAGCAGGGAATCCCAGATTTCCCTCTTCCCAGCCATTTTTTGATAGTAATAAATAACATCAAAATTTTAACTGATTTCAAAAAAATTTTTTTAATTTTTCAGAATTTAATCAGCTCCTCCTGGAACTGCTTAAAATCACAACAAAAAAATTCTGAAATCAGTTATGATTTTGATGTTATTTATTACTATGAAAATATCAGTAGTCGAATAATAATAATAACAGTACAGCTGTTAAAGTTAACGTGAAGTAACGCATAATTTTTATTTTTTTTTACAAGCAATTACCGTTTTTGACCCTCAGCCCATTCCGTAGCTTGGGGAAATGTGTATCAGCGTCCACTAACTGTTGAGCCACAAGCTCAAAGATAGCTTGCAGAACTGCACAAAGAAGAGGATCTTATTGAAATCTCAGATCCATAGCTCACGATGTTATGTTACTGTTTTACACTTGCTTTATTAATATTATTTTGTCCACACGCAATACAATATTTTGATTATCAATAATTGACAAACATGTTTTGTTGTGTACAAAGGTGTCAAAGTGACTACTGCATTTTTGCTTTTGTTTTTCAAACAAAGCAAGTTCAAAAAGTTTTTCACACCTAAATGTAAATTTAGACTTAAACTCCCTTTTATGGTCATTCAAATGTGAACTTTACAGTACAGATAAGAAGGACATTTTGTTGCATTAGCTTGTTGTACTGCATGATAAAAGAGCAATAAGGTGCAGATATAAATAAATATATTACTGTACAGATAAATATATTGCACTTTTGCATATGCATCCACGTTTATGGATCTAGGCTATATTGTCTTTATGGTCCTGCGAGTTAATTCATTTTTGGGGGGAGTTGAGGGGATTATTTTGATGCATTCAAGAGTCTTACAGCCTTAGGGAATCTGGAGGTTCTGCTACTGAGACTGCAGAACCTCTTTCCAGAGTCCAGCAGTGAAAACAGTCCTTGGTGGGGGTGGGAGGAGTCTCTGCAGATTTTTCTGAGCCCTGGTCAGGCAGCGGCTTTTTGCGATCTCCTGGATAGGAGGAAGAGGAGTCCTGATGATCTTTTCCGCCGTCCTCACCACTGCAGAGACTTCTAGTCTGAGGCACTGCAGGCTCCAGTCCAGACAGAGATGCAGTTGGTCAGTAGGCTCTCTATAGTGCCTCTGTAGAATGTGGTGAGAATGGGGGGAGGGAACAGTGCTCTTTTCATCCGATGCAAAAAGTGCATGCGCTGCTGAGCTCTTTTTACAAGAGCTCCGTCCGGTGTGTAGGGACCAGGTCATATTGTCAGTTATTTGCACCCCCAGAAACTTGATGCTTGGTGCTTTACCCAAATTTTTCCATTATACCAAATAATTTGCAACCAAGGCAATAAATGTTGCCTTTTTAGGTTACTTTTATGATTATTTTAATCATGTTTTTTACTGAAATATTTTGTTTTGGAGAGCAGGAAATGTCCTGTTGACTTACAGGGCATTTCTATACTAGATTAATATGTCGACAATAATGTCAGGTGCCAAATTCGAGACCCTGCTGACATACTGTATTTTGGCCTTCAAAGTAAGAGGTTATGCATACACAGTGGCACCTCGACTTAGAAGGGATTTGAGGTACAAGCTACTCTGCTAAATTGTTTTGCTTTAAGTTTGGCAAAGTTCAAAGTACAAGCCTCCCCGCCACTAGTTGGGGTAGTCAATGCCACAATGAATCTTGTAGGATCCGCCAAAAACATCGGGTGTTACTTGCTAGCATTAGCAGAACCACAATTGCACAATACTGGCCATTGAATCTCCTCAACAGTGTACAAAAAGGTCTATTTTTTCTGCGCATTTTAACATTCAATACACCCGCTTCAGCACTTAAAATATAACTTATGTGGTACTGTCAAAATTAAAATAAATTTATTAAACAAATGAAACAATAAAAAAATATATTTTTTTGAACTCACAATTAGAACCACAATCCGACACAGTACAAGCCACTGGTACCCCTCGTAGTCAGCGGGGAAAGCATTTCACCTCCAGTTTTGTGCCACAATGCAAATACCTGCCAAAAGTGTATTTCCTTCGTGGGAGCGCGCACCGCCCGCTAAACCTGCATTGCTTGGCTGCTTCTGTCCACATTGGATTACCAAGTGTAAGACAAACACTTTATTTTCGTGGTTATTGTACCGGTGAGTTTTCAATGGCTCATATGGATCCGTTGCCACTTCCTGTTTTCACAACTTGTGATTGGATACTCACTTGGGATTTCCAAGTGAGTATTCCATCACAGTCTCGTTAACATCAGGCTACCTAGCTAGCCTACTGTCAACAACTTGTGATCTGATTGGCTATCGCAACTATCTATCAACTGTATGTGTTCTCAAATTCATCCGCTAATGGTCTGCTCCCAGTCAGTATCCAATCATAGGACGTGTAAAAGTCATGTTCAACGTGAGACCAGCTAAAAGGCCTTACTGACAACTTGTGATCTGATTAGCTATCGCAACTGTCTATAAACTGTATGTGCCCATTCACTTACAGTGCACAGACGCCTGCATTGTTGATTCTGATTTCGTACAGCATGGCAACATAAGCTAGCTGAATTCTTATTGGATACAAACTCTAATCTAAAAACAACAACACTAAAAGGAGCATACTATGACATGAAGAGAATATGAATACTTTTAGATTGTCAGGTTCAAACACTGAAGACATCTATTAAACAAGACAAGAAGCGACGAATTAAACAGAGACAGCATTAAATTTGGCTCAATTGAGGAGAGACGTGTGGACTGTACGCTTGTACAGTCTCACCATGCTCTGGCGAAAGATTGTACGCCTCCTCTTCTATTTGGACTTTCCCTGACTACATGGCAACAGCTGTTTCTAAGGCACAGGGGTCGTAAACAGCCATCGCCTTTGATTACAACAGTTCAAAGAAAAGGTCGCAAAACAGTAATAAGAAGCAGTGCCTGGAGGGGAGTCTGGTTCTGCTACCCCTTTGCTTTGTAGATCTTGGGTGAGGACAATATTTTTCTGTTGATTACAATACATGAAAGAAACAGAACACCTTCATGTTGCTTCCCATCCTACACAGTAGAGTTTTACAAGCCTTCTTCTTGGTAGGTTCAAAGACAGCCTTTGTCTGCTCGCCGGGCGAGCTGAACTCAATGTTAACACAAAGTTATGTGATAACTTAGATACAATTATTCTAACATCAATATTTCGGGAAGGTAAATAAAACAATACTTTTATATTTAATTATGATCATGATTTCTGGTTATGTTAGGTCAACAGAGAAGGTCTGACGGCCCACCACTGATAAATACTATATATTAATATTACATTACTTCTTCAAACTACTGTATTTCTTGTTGTAAATTCTATTGTATTGTTCTTCAAACATTATGTCCGATCTAAAAGTTATTTTTTCTTTTTAAAAAGCTTGTTAAAATTTTGAAATTGTGCTTTTTTGGGGGTGAATGGGGTGGGGGCAAGCGCAAATTAAAGTGATTCAAACGTATTTGAATGGACGACGTTGATTTGAGAGTGTTTTGAGTTAGGAGCATAAGGCCTATTAAGCTCATAAGTTGAGGTACTACTAAAGTAGTATTTTATTCATAAATCATATGATCAGGGCCTCTGTTAAGATCTGTTCATATCCAGCTTTTCAGTAAGTGACTTTCTTCATGCTTCTAAAGCTTATAAAGTCACCTTGGCGTGCCCGTGACAATTTGCATACACGTGATCTGTTTTTGTTTTTATGGGAAGCGCCATTTTTTCTTTTAATTTAAGGATTGTTGACAGTCCGGAAATATATCTCGAACATCTTATTTGTCCACTGTGTCTCCAAGTGTGCGTTGTGTTTTTGTAATGACTTCCTTTTAAATATATTGTATTATCTCTAATACATTTATAGGGGTTATGTTTTTTTGTTTCTCAGGCTACAAGACCTGGATGGCAGCCAATGCAGGCATCGTCCTTCAGCCCAGATACAGATCAAGTATGCCTCATTTAATCAGCACAGAGAAGATGAGAAGCAAGAGCATTGTTGCACCAAGATGCATGCTAGATATTACGCAGGACTTGGATTCAGAGTGAAAATGGAAAGCCTTCTTGAAAGAAAGCAACGGCTATCATAAATACAGAACTGTATAAAAAACAGATTTTATCAGCTTCAAAAGGGAGCAGCGTTGCTTAATCACACTGCAAGAAGAATGATATAAGAATGCGATTATTCAAATGTAAGATTTTCTCGTCTTCTTTTGTGATTTCTGTAAAAGATTATCATGATTTTCATGTGAAAGGGACAATCAATGCATTCTGCGCTCAGACTAATTCACAATATATAAGATTTTTTAATGTGTATATACAGTCGCGATCAAAAGTTTACATACACTTGTAAAGAACATAATGTCATGGCTGTCTTGAGTTTCCAATTATTTCTATGACTCTTATATAAATTTGATAGAGTGATTGGAGCACATACTTGTTGGTCAAAAAAAACATTCATGAAGTTTGGTTCTTTTATGAATTGATGATTTATGAAAATGTGACCAAATCTGCTGGGTCAAAAGTATACATACAGCAATGTTAATATTTGCTTGCATGTCCCTTGGCAAGTTTCACTGCAATAAGACGCTTTTGCTAGCCATCCACAAGCTTCTGGTTCAATTTTTGACCACTCCTCTTGACAAAATTGTTGAAGCTCAGCTAAATGTATTGTTTTTCTGACATGGACTTGTTTCTTCAGCATTGTCCACACGTTTAAGTCAGGACTTTGGGAAGGCCATTCTACAACCTTAATTCTAGCCTGATTTAGCCATTCCTTTACCACTTTTGACCTGTGTTTGGGGTCATTGTCCGGTTGGAACACCCAACTGCACCCAAGACCCAACCTTAGGCCTGACTATTATAGGTTGTCCTGAAGAATTTGGAGGTAAACCTCCTTTTTCATTGTCCCATTTACTCTCTGTAAAGCACCAGTTCCATTGGCAGCAAAACAGGTCCAGAGCATAATACTACCACCACCATGCTTGACGGTTGGAATGGTGTTCCTGGGATTAAAGGCCTCACTTTTTCTCCTCCAAACATATTGCTTCGTATTGTGGCCAAAAAGCTAAATTTTTGTTTCGTCTAACCACAGAACTTTCCTCCAGAAGGTCTTATCTTTGTCCATGTGGAAAATTGAGCTAAACAGCACCAATTTTGTCAAGAGGACTGGTCAAAAATTAAACCAGAAGCTTTTGGATGGCTACCAAAAGCGCCTTATTGCGGTGAAACTTGCTAAGGGACATGTAAGCAAATATTAACATTGCTGCATGTATACTTTTGACCCAGCAGATTTGGTCACATTTTCATAAATCATCAATTCATAAAAGAACCAAACTTCATGAATGTTTTTTTTGACCAACAAGTATGTGCTCCAATCACTCTATCAAATTTATATAAGAGTCATAGAAATAATTGGAAACTCAAGACAGCCATGACATTATGTTCTTTACAAGTGTATGTAAACTTTTGATCGCGACTGTAAATTGCATTTGCACGGAACATGGGATAGAGTCAGTACAATACACTTATGTAACGGTTTGGATATCTTGATCCAACCAGACCTGTGATGCTACATGCTAGATGCATGTTGGGTTAACCCGGAGACCCGAAAGTGTCCATAGCTGTTCATGGTTGGTCTTTAGGAATTTGCGATGACATGATCGCGCCTATTCACGCAAATTCAACCAATTATCCGCTAATTATGCGCAGCCTCGCAACTTTGTCCAGCAATAAACCAACTCTTTATAACTCTAAAGCACATGTGTCAAACTCAAGGCCAGATCCGGCCTGCCATATGATTTACTGAGGCCCGCGAAAGCCTTGAAATAATATAAAAGTATTACATCCTTTCTTACTAAATGTATTTTTTCTTTTTCCGTTTTGACAAAAAAATACATGTATTGCATGCAATTGAATATATTTTAAACTTTAATATTATCTAATAATGAAAAAAATATTATACTATCATAGAGTTCAACCTTTTTTTTAGTTGAAATAAAAGTAATAATAATATCTGCTTGACTTGTGATTTCAAAGCAAGTTATCCCTCAAATTGCAGTGTAAAAATGACAATAGATTTTATGGAAAAAAAAAACAACCACAAGGAGCACAGTTTCTAGACCGTTTTTCCATTTACAGTAATATTGTTAGGAACTCGCATGGCTGCAGTTTGAGTGACTCCAAGATGCAGGAACCCGGAGAACGGGGTGCAGGTAAGATGAGTTTTAATCTCACCAAACGGAAGGAGAAAGCAGTCTTGCATGTAACAGTTACCAACATAAGTTAAACTTTGAGCCCTGAGGAGTGCTCGAGACAGGCATAAATTAAAAACATGCTGATTGGCAGCTGGTGTGAACCGGCTGCCAATCAACTGCAGGTGAGGAAAAAACACAGAGCTCAACGGGACAAGCAGGGAATGGAAACAAAATGAGAGCACTGATGGGAAGTAAATACAAAAAAAAGAAACACAAACAGAGATGAAGTTACGGATCAAATATGCTGTACATAAAAATTACAGTAAAATTTAAAAAGTTTTTAGTTTTTTTTTTGCAGTGTATGTCAAAAATATAAAAATAAGATGCATAGGCAATTGTATGAAAATATAATGAGGCGAATCCCTGAACATGTATTTATTTATTGACCCTACTGCTCTAATTGTCATCCTTTCTTGTAGTTCTGACCTGCGTTCGATTCCCATCTGCTGGGCTCAGCCTTCTGGGTAACGTAGTATATAAATATTTACCAACACATCATTTCGTTGTTTACATGAATATGTATGTATATATATATATATATATATATATATATATATATATATATATATATATATATATATATATATATATATATACACTTAACTTTTTTTTTTATCCTGGGTAAGACAATTACCAACAGATTCTTCTGCAGTACCGATCTATCAAAAAGGCAGCATTTACATGACAGATATGTTGAAGTGTGATGATAATCTCTAGTCGTCCCTCATTTAGAGAGCTCTCAACAGTTCACAAATCCTCTTAATTTTGCGGAGGTCAACGTGATGCAAAAATACACAGAGAATGTCTGCATCTTGTTGACGATAATAACAAAACATTTGGTGGTGTTTTTTTTTTCTGTAATTCAAATGAATTATTACTAATATTGGTTATAATTCATTCAAACAGTACAGTAATTTGACAATCAGCTCGTAGTATGTGATCTCACTGGCATCTGGAGTCGGAAGGGGATTCATATGGCCCCTTTCTTCACAGTTAACCTGACACATGAAACGTGACAAATTTGGGGGTGCACTCTCCACTTAAGCCTTCAGGTGGCAGTAGAATGTTGAGTGTCTTAAAAAGTGTTTTGTGGCACTTCTAAATTTGACTACAGCGTCAGTTGCTATGGAGAGTGGCGCTATCCATCATTTTCAGCAGACTGCTTGGCAAAATGATGAATTTCCCCCTTTCCTTCCTGACACGCGAGATTCGCCCAGGAAATCGTGCCATATGAATCATTACCCTACTGTAGTGTCTACTTTTAAGTCTATCTGGTTTAGAAAAAGTAAAACATCAATATATTACTTTTTCAATTTTGTTTGAAGTCCTGTGCTTTTTGAAGTCAAAGGAAAACTGCACTTTTGGGGGAATTTTGCCTATCGTTTACAATATGACTTAAAAAAAAGCATTCTAAGTAGTAAATCGATCAAAAGTCCACTTCCGATGGAGCCGTTGAGAGCCGCTCTATCCTAACAAAAAAAAACATCCAAACACCTCCATTAAGGTTTTGTAAGTATATATGTAATGTAGTAACAGACACTTTCATAATAACATTTAATATTTACGTATTTTGTTTTTAAGCATATGCGGCGCATTAATTAAAAAAAACACATCACAACTATTACTCACTGCAGACTTCATGAGAGCCAACAAACATAATAAAACATCACTTACTGCACAATGTCTGCTCTCATTAGGATGTCAACTGATAAGATGTTCATATATTCCCATTTAGATGAAGAATGACTCCTCGTCCTCGCAAAGAAAAGGGAAGTGGAACCAAGCGTCTTTTCGGGTCGTTCTCGCCTTTTCCGGTTTATGTAGGCTGTCAAAGTGTACGAACTTGACGGAATACATCCTCAGCCTTCTACTATCCAGTTGAGAGGCACGAGTTATCATCTACAATAAAGTTTGACGAGCAAGGGAGCAGCTGATCAGTCGATCATGTCAACATTGGCAAATAAGCTTGTGATTACGGCGCCGCTATACATAGTTTGTCTGCGTTAGCGCTTATAAAAACAATATCACTAATACTTAGTTTATAAGTCTTGCAATGTAAATGGATTATTGTTGGCGCTTATCGGATATTTTTTTTTATTAGATTATAAAGGCGGAAAAGAGGACCTCCCATTAGCTCTGCTGTTAAGGGGCATTAATTTTTCTTTATTTATTAAATGGAATGCATAAAAAAATAAAAAGGAGTATATTTATAGCTAGAATTCACTGAAATTCAAGTATTTCTTTATTTTATATACATATATGTACATATACATACATATATACATATATATTTACTTATATATACATATATATATATATATATATAAATGATACATACATCATTTATTTACACATATACACACACATAACACTTTTCTGTACTCATCGTTGTATTTGAAATTGCAATGCTTTGCAGCCAGTAGCAAAGCCTTTGAAGGAGCATAGGTATGGTCAGCATCTGTGACATTTAATTTGTAGGAAAGGAGTGATTCTAGGGTTGAATTGTCCAATCCTCGTTCTATTCTCTGTCAGTATCTTTTTTGGAGATTACTACTTGTCGTGGTTTTGAAGCAATGCATGATGGGATTCCGGATGTTGTGCGTCAGCGTATTATTGTGCCGGCTGGAATAAACACACGCTGAGAAATAGCTCCGTGCCTGCCTTCTTTTTGGGATATAGATAAACCTATGGATAACGGAGACATATATAATAGTCTCCTTCTTGTTGTGTGTGCAGTTGAGCATTCTCCAAAAGCCGCAAATGTGTAAAACGTGACTGGGCCGGCACGCTTTTTATATGGAGGAAAAGCGGACGTGACGACAGGCTGTCCTCACTCAGGTCCGGCTGGAATTTGGGAGAATGGTTGTCTCGGGAGGGCTTCACGGTGGCAGAGGGGTAGTGCGTCTGCCTCACAATACGAAGGTCCTGAGTAGTCAGGGTTCAATCCCGGGCTCGGGATCTTTCTGTGTGGAGTTTGCATGTCCTCCCCGTGAATGCGTGGGTTCCCTCCGGTTACTCCGGCTTCCTCCCACTTCCAAAGACATGCACCTAGGGATAGGTTGATTGACAACACTAAATTGGCCCTAGTGTGTGAATGTGAGTGTCAATGTTGTCTGGTTATCTGTGTTGGCCCTGCGATGAGGGTGCGACTTGTCCAGGGTGCACCCCGCCTTCCGCCCGGTTAAGGGGACGAAGGATCAAGAAGTTCTTCTCCGAGAGCTTCTTGACGATTTCCTTCACCCTCTTCTCCTCAATGTACTCAGTCTGGTCCTCCTTCAAATGCAGGACAATTTTGCGAGCCCAAAGGGAATAAGCGGTAGGAAATGGATGGATGGATGGATGTTGTCCCGGGAGATTTTGGGCAGAGGCACTGAAATTCGGGAGTCTCCCGGAAAATTTGTGAGGGTTGGCAAGTACGCACAACGGACATGAAGAGGTTGGTAGAAGGGGGGGATTGAACCAGAAACCCTCAGGTTGCTGGCACGGCCACTCCCAACCACGTCACGCCGTCCCCAAGTCTGGGCTTCCCTGCTTAGGCCGCTGTTTCTGCGGCCCGACCTCGGATAAGCGGAAGAAAACGGATGGATGGAATGTATTGTACTGTGTTTTATATATTATATGATGATGAGGTGGAGACTTGTCCAAGGTGTACGCCGCCTTCTGCCCGATTGTAGCTGAGACAGGCGCCAGCGCCCCCCGCGACCCCACAAAAGGGAATAAGCAGTAGAAAATGGATGGATGGATAGATGATGATATACATTTTAACCGTGGGTCCCTGTCCATAAGCTGTGTGCTTCGAGGGATGACCTTTTTGCAGAACGGACTCTTATATTTAGAAGAGAAACAATAATGAAATAAAAACTGTGTCCGTCTGTAAATAAACAAATAAATAAATATAAACAAAGAACAATTTAAGTATAAAGTCTGCAACATCCTGGAGCTGATATGACTAATATTATTGGTCGGCAACTTGTGTGTACCAATCCCCTAACAACTTTTAAACAACCTATTAACAAAGCCATACTTTATAATAAGTACTTCCTACTGTATCTACATAATCATCTTACACCCTCTCCAACCTCATTTTAGCAATAAAAGGTTTGCATGTCTTTCACCAACTTGAAAGTCGATGCATGGAGGCCCTGCGGTGATTTTCCACAATTACGCCTCATGCTGATCTGCAAGGTGGACGACACAAACGGGACATAATGTCACGGAAATAATGTCAAAGCACTTTTCCTTCACTCGAAACTTTGATGAAATGAAAGATCATAATAAATAAAAAAAAGTAACAAGTAGAAAAAGCACTTGTGTTTTAGCAGTCCCGACATCAGAGGCTCTGCGACCCTTATCAGTCTGACCCGAAGGTGAGAGAGTTGATCGCCCCGAGTGGCACACACGCTGCAGCTTTAATGACATCTGCGCTGCAAAAATGACGACTTCCTCTTTATGTGTGGTGAAGGCAGTGGATGTTGGCAGAAACACAATCTTAGCTGCTTTGTTTGTCCTCTAGGAGCAGATTGTTGACACGGTCACGACATGCCGCTCGTTCCCATGCCCTCCCGAAAACAAGCAGGGGGGGTCACGGTGACCTGGTGTCAAAGGTCAGCAAGCGGAGTCTCAAGACTTCCTCAGGTGATTATAAAATATTTTCTTTCGCCAACATCCTCAAGTAGATACATTTGTTTTTGCTTACCCACCCTCAAACGTCAAATGATACTTTCTGCATTGCATGTTATTGGAGCCATGAGGTCCGCTGACATTTAATAAAATTATTCTGAGTAAATGAAAAATCCTTGACATTTATCTTGCCCCTGAGTTAAATTGAGTTTTAAATGCCCCGCGGCTTCTCTCGGTTTTCACATTATTTTTTTTATTTTTTTTGCCGGGCCCCACAGAGAGGTAGTCCATGACAAATAACAAGCTTCCTTTTGTTGTGCTTTACATACACCGCCATTTTTGTCTGTATGTCGGTTCCTTACACAACAAAGAAATGCCAAATCAGACTTAATGTGCTCAGTTTGTGAAGGCAAAAAGGCCAGTCATACATACAGTACAGAAGCAAAGGTTATGTTTTAGACGTTTTTGTGTGGATATTAATGTTGTTTATACACATTCACCTTTCACCACATCATTTGCATGACCAAATTATTAGTGTATTATATTATATTGTATTGTTTTATAATATATTATATTATATTCATATCATGTTTATATTATCCATCCATCCATTTCCTACCGCTTATTCCCTTTTGGGGTCGCGGGGGGCACTGGCGCCTATCTCAGCTACAATCGGGCGGAAGGCGGGGTACACCCTGGACAAGTCGCCACCTCATCGCAGGGCCAACACAGATAGACAGACAACATTCACACTCACATTCACACACTAGGGCCAATTTAGTGTTGCCAATCAACCTATCCCCAGGTGCATGTCTTCGGAAGTGGGAGGAAGCCGGTGTACCCGGAGGGAACCCACGCATTCGCGGGGAGGACATGCAAACTCCACACAGAAAGATCCCGAGCCTGGATTTGAACCCAGGACTGCAGGACCTTCCTATTGTGAGGCAGACGCACTAACCCTTCTTCCACCAAAATATGATGTATTTATCAGATGATTACACTAGTTATTATTAGAAAAAGGACCTCTTTAATAACACTATTAGTAGATTTTATTATCCATCCATCCTTTTTCTACCGCGTGTCCCTTTTTTTGGGGTCAGGAGGGGTGCTGGAGCCTATGTCAGCTACAATCGGGCGGAAGGCGGTATACACCCTGGACAAGTCGCCACCTCATCGCAGGGCCAAAACAGATAGACAGACAACATTCACATTCACACACTAGGGACCATTTAGTGTTGCCAATCAACATTGTATTATATTATTTTATATGTATCTCATATTATATTATTTTTGTATGACATTATAACATATTTATATTATATTATATTTTATTTATATCATATGTATCCATCCATCCACCTTCTTCCACTTATTTGAGGGTAGTTCACGGGGGCAGCAGCCCAAGCAAAGAAGCCCGGACTTCCCTTTCCCCAGGAACTTCATTCAGCTCCTCCCATGGGATCCTGAGGTTCTCCCAAGCCAGTTGGGAGACATAGTCACGTGTCCTGGGTCTTCCCCCTGCCCTTAACACCTCCCCAGGTAGGCGTTCTGAGGGCACCCTGACCAGATGCCCAAACCACCTCATCCGGCTCTTCTCGATGTGGAGGAGCAGCAGCTTTACTCTTTATATCATCCATCCATCCATTTCCTACCTCCCTTTTGGGGTCGCGGGGGTTTTACTGGAGCCCATCTCATATTATATTATACTACATTATATTATATTATATTATATTATATTATATTATATTATATTAAACAAGTTGAAAAACGTATTCGGGTGTTACCATTTAGTGGTCAATTGTACTAAATATGTACTGTACTGTGAAATCTACTAAAGAAAGTCTCAATCAATCAATCAATCAATTTGATTCGATTCGATTTGATTCTTGGGATTAAAGATTCGATTCAGAATTGATTCTCGAATTAAGATTATTCTCAATTCAAAATCCATACTTTTTTAATAAAACTGGGTGCCAGTTCTATAGTGAACTACATTCCTCCATAAAATACATTAACAGCTCTAACACATTTTTGTATTATTTAAAATAAAACTGGTTTTGTTTGAAAAAAATGTTTTACCCAAATATTTAATAAAGTCAAATACAAATAAGGCAAGAAAAGTATCCCACATTTATGTAGACATTCTGACAGTAAAATGTAATTTGTCTCCCAATTTTTTTTAGGTAAATATAAATTATGTGTTAAATTAAATGGTAAATGGGGTACACTTGTATAGCGCTTTTCTACCTTCAAGGTACTCAAAGCGCTTTGACACTATTTCCACATTCACCCATTCACATTCACACACTGATGGCGGGAGCTGCCATGCAAGGCACTCACCAGGACCCATCAGGAGCAAGGGTGAAGTGTCTTGCCCAAGGACACAACGGACGTGACTAGGATGGTAGAAGGTGGAGATTGAATCAGTAACCCTCAGATTGCTGGCACAGCCACTCTACCAACTTCGCCAGGCCGTCCGTCCCGTAATTGACTGTGTTTAATCATGCCATATCTAAAAATATAAAAGTGTTACTAATCTGATTAAAAAAATTTATAATTTGACAGCACTAACTATATAATATAATGCATTTAGATCTGTCAAATGATTAAAATATTCATTTTAATATTTACTTCGCTTTTTGTCTTTAGTTAACTCATAATTAACTGCGATTTATCACAGATCGAGGGAAGTCTTTTATTTGTCATAATTGTACCTGAAAAAAATGTTAACTTGTTATTATTGCATTTACTTTGACAGTCCAAATGATATTGCATCATATACATTGGTATGGATGACTGTACAGTATATGGCTGGGAATCTTTGTCACCACACGATTTGATGCAATTCGATTCCTGGAAGGGGTTACCATTTGATTCAGAATCGATTCTTGATTCAAAATGATTCTCGATTCAAAATCAATCCTTTTTTTTAAACATTGAGTTATGACCTACACTCCTCCATCGAATAGATAAACGGCACCTGATAAAATTATATATTTCTTAAAAGAAAACTAGTTTTATTTCATACGATTTGACCCAAACATTTAGTAAAGTGGCAGGATAGGACAAATTAAAAAGATACATATATATATAATTGTAAATTCGATTAAAAATTAAAAAGTGTTTTTTTTTTTTTGACACCCCAGGACAGTATATTATATTGCATTAATTTGCAATATGATGTATTTTTCAGATGATTACACAAGTTATTATTAGAAAAAGGAACTCTTTAATAACACTATTAGTAGATTATATTTTTATCAGTTATACTTTTTTTCAGGTTCGATCATTTCACTCATTTTATACACTCGTATTTGTTTTTCTTCGCCCTGTGATGCGACGTTAACTTTTTGAAATGTGCTCTAAAAAAAAAAAAAAAGTAGATTTATTGTGATTATGTAGTGCAGTGCATTACATTAAAGAGACTATTGTAATATAACTACCAGTACTTGCCTACAGGTGATAGTAAAAAGTAAAAGAATGTAAACATTTATTGCAGTTAGGTTATAATGAGGAGTTAATTCGTAAATGTTCTGTTTTTGCATTGCACATTATTATGGTACTTATGTTTCAGCCACTCTTTTAGTGTATTTACGGTACCTCCCAGCATGCATTGCTCTATTCGCGGGCTCCAGTAGTCAGTCTGTTACGTCAGGGGTTCTCAACCTTTTTTCAGTGATGTACCCCCTGTGAACATTTTTTTAAATTCAAGTACCCCCTAATCAGAGCAAAGCATTTTTGGTTGAAAAAAAGAGATAAAGAAGTAAAATACAGCACTATGTCATCAGTTTCTGATTTATTCAATTGTATAACAGTGCAAAATATTGCTCATTTGCAGTGGTCTTTCTTGAACTATTTGGCAAAAAAGATAAAAATAACTAAAAACTTGTTGAAAAATAAACAAGTGATTCAATTATAAATAAAGATTTCTACACATAGGGTCAAATGCAGAGAATCATTTCGCCACACTTAGTGTGTGTGTGACAATCATTGGTACTTCAACTTTAACATAGAAGTAATCATCAACTTAAAGTGCCCTCTTTGGGGATTGTAATAGAGATCCATCTGGATTCATGAACTTAATTCTAAACATTTCTTCTCAAAAAAAGAAATCTTTAACATCAGTATTTATGGAACATGTCCACAAAATATCTAGCTGTCAACACTGAATATTGCATTGTTGCATTTCTTTTCACAGTTTCATTCATATTTTGTATTATTATTATTAGTAGTAGTATTATTCAATACATATATTTATAAGGGATTTTTGAATTGTTGCTATTTTTAGAATATTTAAAAAAAAATCTCACGTACCCTTTGGCATACCTTCAAGTACCCCCAGGGGTACACGTACCCCCATTTGAGAACCACTGTGTTATGTGACCAGTTTGTTATTGTGTTCCCTGAACTTAAACTCAGTAAAGTACACTTATACAAAGAAGGTTGTCGTCATTGAGTTATCAAATATTTATGTTAATATTGTGTACACTGTACAGTACTTTATATTACCACGGACTAAAATGATTTTACTTCAAACACGGGCACTCATTCATTTACAGTAGTTTCTGATCCTGTCTAAATCATCATTCATCACATTGTATCAAACATGACAGATGTATAGTTAGCAACATGTGCTGCAAAATATACAACTATAAACTTCTTTAAATCAGTGCTTAGATGTTTGTTAATACGGCAGTTTAGCTTTTTGTTGAAAGTCCTTGGAAGATTTCAAACACATGTTTTTGCAGTCTTTCAGTCCATGCAGAGCTTTACCCAAATCGGCCGTCATTTCTGCAGAGCCGACCGAAACCCAAATTATCTTATCTACTTTTCATCCTCCAAATGTTTTTCATCTGCATCACATTTTACTCGAGATTAGAGTAGGCCTGCGCCTTTGTGCGATGCTAATTGCCACAGAGCTTGAGTAATTAAAGGACAATAAAGCCTTAGTAGTAATTAGTTTCTCTTGTTTGCTTGCTAGCCCATCAATTGTGCTTCTATAATACTGATCATTAGCATGCGCCGGGGCAGTGAAGGATGCTGGGAAAGGAGCCCCGAACACACAGCACTCCACATTCCTTTCCCATGAAGCCATGGCACCGGGCCATGTGTTTAACCCTCGCTGTGCTGGGACGGGTGTGGGGTGCGAGGGGGAGGTGGCATGATGGGACGTGCCTGCTATCAAACGCCAGCTCTGCTAAATAAAAGCGGTTGCTGTGTAACATAAGAGGCCTGCTGATATAATGACAGGCTGCAGGGTGGGAACACAAGAGCCGCAGCAGTGGGCACACGCTGCTGTCATGGTTTTGTGTTAAAAAAAATTAAAAAAAAAAAACTCACTGTAATATATGCTTTTTTTTTTTTTAAACACCCATTGCGACCTAATGAATGCCTGTCTGGTAGATGTTTATACTCAATACCATTAAAGGCCTACTGAAACCCACTACTACCCACCACTCAATCTGATAGTTTACACATCAATGATGAAATATTAACATTGCAACACATGCTAATACGGCCTTTTTAGTTTACTAAATTACAATTTTAAATTTCCTGGGAGTTTCGTCTTAAAAACTATGTGTAATGATGACGTGTACATAAGGCGTCACGGGTTGTTATGAATCTGAGCGCTGCACACACACACACAGCTAAAAGTAGTCTGCTTTAACAGCATAATTACACAGTATTTTGGACATCTGTGTTGCTGAATCTTTTGCAATTTGTTCAATCAATATTGGAGAAGTCACAGTAGAGAGATGGAGTTGGGAAGCTTTAGCCTTTAGCCACACAAACACACGGTGATTCCTTGTTTAAAATTCCTGGAGGTGAAACTTTCCTGTGGATCAGAGCGCGGTCAAGCCGACATGGATCCCTACCAAATGTCAACCAGCAGGTTTCAGTGATAAAATTGTAGTTAAAAAGTCAGTTCTTCCCGGAGAAAAGCTGAGCTTGTGTCGTCCATAGCTGCCATCGACTCCCCTGAGACACTGCGCGTCAAGACACCCGTGGAGACACCCTTCCGACTATCAGGTACTATTTAACTCACTAAAACACTAGCAACACAATAGAAAGATAAGGGATTTCCAAGAATTATCCTAGTAAATGTCTCTGAAAACATCGGAATCCGTCCCAATGCAATCACGTTTTTTTTTTTAATCGTTTTTTTTTTTAGTCCATCGCTATCAATACCCTCAAACACGAATCTTTCATCCTCGCTCAAGTTAATGAGGAAATTGTCGTTTTCTCAGTCCGAATAGCACTTTTTGTTGGAGGCTCCCATTAAAATCAATGTGAATATGTGAGGAGCCATCAAACATGTGACGTCATCGTCTGCGACTTCCGGTAGAGGCAGGGCATTTGTCTGAACACCGAAAGTTGCAAACTTTATCGTGGCTGTTCTCTACTAAATCCTTTCAGCAAAAATATGGCAATATCGCGAAATGATCAAGTATGACACATAGAATGGACCTGCTATCCCCGTTTAAAAAAGAAAATGTCATTTTAGTAGGCCTTTAAAAACCATTTCCACGAGTCCATCTTACTTGTTTTATATTGACCCAATGTATTAAACATGGAAAAACATCAAATAGTGTAGTTCATTATGATGACCGATCAACAGAATCAGAATTATTTTTCTGTAGGTCTGATAATGTTTACACAGAAAAAATGTGTTATTTGCACACCAAATAATGTATTTAAATGACATTCACTGTGGTTATAATAGAGGTATATTTAACATATATGAGTACTTCAAAGTGTTTATGTAAAAATATATATATACAAATATAATATAATAATAATATATCAGTATATAACACATACTGTATATTAGGGCTGAGCGATATTGCCTTTTATTAATATCTCAATATTTGTAGGCCTAATTGCGATACACGATATATATCTCCATATTTTGCCTGGGCCTTGAATGAACACTTGACGCATATAATCACAGCAGTATGATGATTATATGTGTCTACATTAAAACATTCTTGTTCATACTCCATTTAATATATGCTCTTTGTTTTAACTTCCATGCAGAGAGGGAAATCACAACTAAGTCAATTGACCAAAACTGTATTTATTAAACAGTTATTAAGCAGTGGCACAAACATTCATTTAATTTCATAACAGAAAGTGCAAGATTGTCAGAGACATTTTAAAACAAATTAAAAGTGCACTTTTGTGAATGATGTCACGAAGATGACATATCAAAACAACACTAAATTAAAGTGTACTTTTTGTACAGAAGGCCGTTACAATATTTTAAAAAAATTAGAAAATAAGGTGCACTTTTGTGCATTATGTCACACAAGATATTTCAATAACTGTCTAATAAAAATAAGCTGCATAATAGGAAATCAAATCGCTTTGTATAACGACGGACGTTATCTCCTTATGTTCATCACTATCTTTTTTATGCGGTGTTGATGTGGAAATAAATGGTTGCTTGGGCATTTTGTTGGTGTGGCACAGAATGGAGATAATAATAATAATAATAACTTAGATTTATATCGCGCTTTTCTAAACACTCAAAGCGCTCACAGAGAAGTGGGACTCAACATTCATTCACACCTGGTGGTGGTAAGCTACATCAGTAGCCACAGCTGTCCTGGGGTAGACTGACGGATGTTGACATGCGGAGTAATCACTCTTCATTCTCCAGCAGGTGACTTTTCAAATGATGCTACATACAAGCAGTAATGCTCCTTTTTGTAGCAACGATTTTGCCCCACACTTGACAAATAACGGTTGTCTGTTCGACATTTTCCCACTTGAAGCCAAACCACCGCCAGACGATGGACCCCTGCTGTTTTTCTTGGGAATTAATTCTTCCTTCATTTGTTACCAGATTCGCACCTTCTTTCTCTCGTATTAGCACTCGCACCACAGCTAACGTTACCCATCCTGCTACCTCTGTGCTCCGCGAGGTCGTATACGTTTGTGACGTATGACGTGACAGTATGTGACCTGTGTAAAAAGGTGCGCTTGCTGTCTGTGAGAAGGAGACACAAGAAATAGCGAGGAGAGGCTGTAGTGTAATGCCTGCAGCTAAAAGCAACTGTGTGAGAACGTATACTCGAATATCACGATATTGTTATTTTCTATATCGCACAGAAACAAACCCGTTCGATATCGAGTACATCGATATATCGCCCAGCCCTACTGTAGATCCATCCATCCATTCATTTTCTACCGCTTATTCCCTTTAGGGTCACGGGGGGCGCCGGTGCTTATCTCAGCTACATTCGGGCGGAAGGTGGGGTACACTCTGGACAAGTCGCCACCTCATCGCAGGGTCCCTACTGTAGATATAATATGAAAATATTACATATATGTTATATTTTATATTGCTACTGTGGTACATTTTTGTCTACTTTATACCTGCTTCATCCTTTCCATCCTTACCCTTTCCATCCTTTCTAACTGAGGTACTGTGTGGAACAATTTCCCTCGTGGATCAATTAAGTTTTTCTAAGTCTAAGGTACTCAGGCCCTAGTACTATCCATCCATCCATCCATTTCCTACCCCTTATTCCCTTTGGGGTGGTGGGGTGCGCTGGTGCCTATCTCAGCTACAACCGGGCGGAAGGCGGAGTACACCCCGGACAAGTCGCTACCTCATCGCAGGGCCAACACAGATAGACAGACAACATTCTCACTCACATTCACACACTAGGGCCAGTTTAGTGTTGCCAATCAACCTATCCCCAGGTGCATTTCTTTGGAAGTGGGAGGAAGCCGGAGTACCCGGAGGGAACCCACGCATTCACTGGGAGAACATGCAAACTCCACACAGAAAGATCCCGAGCCCGGGATTGAACCCTGACTACTCAGGACCTTTGTATTGTGAGGCAGACGCACTAACCCCTTTTCCACTGTGAAGCCCAGCCCTGGTACTAGCCAGTAATAAATAATAAATACTGCAAAAAATATAGTAATTTAGAAAAATAATTTGGTTTATTTATTCACATTATTTCTGCTAATGATGTTACGATCTTCAAAAAGAAATGAATGGGACAAACAAGCTTTTTTTCCATCGCTGTTCCATCTACTAGCTCTACTAGATTTATTTCAGAAAGTAATATATCAAAACAATGCTTTGAAGAATCACAATTGATCACAGTTTCACTTTCTGAGGCTAGGGTGAAAAAAACACACCAGAAGGTTGTAGGTATCAAAATTTCTCCGAGATTCACTGCAAAAATATATGTTCAAATCACCGTCTGGAGACCTTAGTTCAATAGCATTGAAGATTAACTGCGACTTCTAAAGGGGACCTATGGCGACTTTAATCTGCACTTCCTTGTGGTCGAGATCAGTGCTTTTTAAGCTGTTGGGCCGCGAGCACACCCAAGAGAGTCGCCAAAAAATATCTGTTTCTCAGCTCTGGCCCGGATACAATTTTCCACCATTTTTGGCAGTAATGACATTATCAAACAAACAGAAGACGTCTTAAAGTTTTAGTTTCTTAAGGGCAAAAAATACGATTACAGTGGTGAAGCTGTATTTTCATTTGCACTCGCATTTATTGACAAACATATTCATTATGAATGTCCATCCATCCATTTTCTACCGCTTATTCCCTTTCGGGGTAGCGGGGGGCGCTGGCGCCTATCTCAGCTACAATCGGGCGGAAGGCAGGGTACACCCGGGACAAGTCGCCACCTCATCGCAGGGCCAACACAGATAGACAGACAACATTCACACTCACATTCACACACTAGGGCCAATTTAATGTTGCCAATCAACCTATCCCCAGGTGCATGTCTACATTCATTATGAATGTAGTGTATTTATTTTAGCACAACATTCTGTAATTGTATGCACTTTTACTTGTTTCCCTTCTTATGTTGTATAGGTTAGTACTTCTTTTTCTAAACAGCCTCAAATAAGCCTAAGGTTTATGTGTTAAAAAAATATATGCATATATACGTATATATATATATATATATATATATATAAATATATAGTACATATATATATATATATACATATATATATATATATATATATATAAATATCCATCCATTTTCTATCGCTTATTCCCTTTGGGGTCGCGGGGGGGCGCTGGTGCCTATCTCAGCTACAATCGGGCGGAAGGCGGCGTACACCCTGGACAAGTTGCCCCCTCATCGCAGAGCCAACACAGATAGACAGACAACATTCACACTCACATTCACACACTAGGGCCAATTTAGTGTTGCCAATCAACCTATCCCCAGGTGCATGTCTTCGGAAGTGGGAGGAAGCCGGAGTACCCGGAGAGAAGCCACGCATTCACGAGGAGAACATGCAAACTCCACACAGAAAGATCCTGAGCCTGGGATTGAACCCAGGACTACTCAGGACCTTCGTATTGTGAGGCAGACGCTTTAACCCCTCTAACACCGTGAAGCCCCATGGTTTCATATCATCTGACAATGATGTAAATTGTAAGTAGGTTTGATATAATAATTGGAAAATTATTAAAATCAAGAGTAAAATTACTAATTTAACACTTGAGTGGGCCCTGACCCCTCTGTTGTGGAAAAGTTGGACTTGAGCTCAAAATGGTTAAAAAACCCTGGTCTAGATAATATGTTTCGGATATGCTTTGGTGTAAATTGTATGTAAATTTTGCTCCACCATTACATTTATAACCTACTTTTTGCAATTCAAACCCTTGACGCCCCACCCTCTCTAATAAATTAGTTTCTCTTTTGAAAATGTACACTGTTTAATATATATCTTGAAGACGAACATCGCTACGTTTTCTCTTTGACCCTTGGAGGCAAGATGTTTGGGCCCCACCCCCCACCTTCCTTATTTACAGGCACCCAAAACTGTGTGCAAGCTCACGCCAAAATGCAAGAACCTCATGATTTGATGCTTTGGCATTGTTTAACACGAGTATCCAACATTATAAAAAAATTTAAAATGCAGAAATAATGATGATCATCATAGATCCCCTTTTAAAGATGGAAGCTTGAAAGAAAGGGAAGGATATTAACAGGGAGCTAGAGGTAAGCAAACTCATATTTAAAGCAGTATGACTCCAGTTGTTATCAAAGTTAACTTTTTTTTTTAACAATTGTGTGACATATAAAAATGTAAAAAAAAATAAAAAACTGAATACAATGTACAAACGCAATTCATATCCGCATTAACCCTATCATTTGTTAATTTGAAAGATTATTTTTATGTCATACTGCCGACCATTAAAAAAGTTACTTGAAACATTGCCTGCCAAGCTACACAACAGCTAAGCACAAAATAGCAAACAAGCTCAAAATACTGTGTTTTTAATTGAACAGTATTGCAGTCCAAAACACATGTGTCAATACAAACAAGTATCCAATAATTATAGTTGCATATTACTTAGACATACAAAAATCTCCAAGGCAGAAGCGGATTAGAAAGTATTCAGTAACAAACGTGTCCGCATCATTCAATGTACTGTCACAAGCTTAATTTCATTCATTTCTGTGATGACTAGGTGTCGCTAAAAAATAATAACCTTAAGCTTAAAGACAGCATGAGTCCATTCCAGACGATTTAGTGTTTAGTTAGTGTTTCTAATACATTGAGCTGCTACCTTACCGAGTTTGCGTGTCCCAATGATCCTAGGAGCTATGTTGTCTGGGGGCTTTCCTGCCCCCTGGTAGGGTCTCCCAAGACAAACAGGTCCTAGGTGAGTGATCAGACAAAGAGCAGCTCAAAGACTTCTATGGAATTACAACAAAATGAACTCAGATTTCCCTCACCCGGACGCGGGTCACCGGGGCCCCGCTCTGGAGCCAGGCCCGGCCGGGCACAGCCCGAAGAGGCAACGTGGGTCATCCCTCCAATAGGCTCACCACTCATAGGAGGGGCCATAGAGGTCGGGTGCATTGTGAGCTGGGCGGCAGCCGAAGGCAGGGCACTTGGCGGTCCGATCCTCGGCTACAGAAGCTAGCTCTTGGGACGTGGAACGTCACCTCACTAGGGGGGAAGGAGCCTGAGCTAGTCCGCGAGGTAGAAAAGTTCCGGCTGGATATAGTCGGATTCACCTCGATGCACAGCAAAGGCTCTGGAACCAGTTCTCTCGAGAGGGACTGGACCCTCTTCCACTCTGGCGTTGCCGGCAGTGAGAGGCGACGGGCTGGGGTGGCAATTCTCGTTGCCCCCCGGCTCAAAGCCTGCACGTTTGAGTTCAACCCAGTGGACGAGAGGGTAGCTTCCCTTCGCCTTCGGGTGGGGGGACGGGTCCTGACTGTTGTTTGTGCTTACGCACCAAACAGCAGTTCAGAATACCCACCCTTTTTGGGTACACTCGAGGGAGTACTGGAAAGTGCTCCCCCGGGTGATTCCCTTGTCCTACTGGGGGACTTCAACGCTCGTGTTGGCAACGACAGTGAAACCTGGAGAGACGTGATTGGGAAGAATGGTCGCCCGGATCCAAACCCGAGTGGTGTTTTGTTATTGGACTTTTGTGCTCGTCACGGATTGTCCATAACAAACACCATGTTCAAACATAAGGGTGTCCATATGTGCACTTGGCACCAGGACACCCTAGGCCGCAGTTCCATGATCGACTTTGTAGTTGTGTCATCGGATTTGCGGCCTTATGTTTTGGACACTCGGGTGAAGAGAGGGGCGGAGCTTTCTACCGATCACCACCTGGTGGTGAGTTGGCTGCGATGGTGGGGGAGGATGCCGGACAGACCTGGCAGGCCCAAGCGCGTTGTGAGGGTCTGCTGGGAACGTCTGGCAGAGTCTCCTGTCAGAGAGAGTTTCAATTCACACCTCCGGGAGAACTTTGAACATGTCACGAGGGAGGTGCGGGACATTGAGTCTGAGTGGACCATGTTCCGAACCTCTATTGTCGAGTCGGCTGATTGGAGCTGTGGCCGCAAGGTTGTTGGTGCCTGTTGTGGCGGTAATCCCAGAACCCGTTGGTGGACACCAGCAGTGAGGGATGCTGTCAAGCTGAAGAAGGAGTCCTATCGGGTTCTTTTGGCTCATAGGACTCCGGAGGCAGTGGACGGGTACCGACGGGCCAAGCGGTGTGCAGCTTTAGCGGTCGCGGAGGGAAAAACTCGGACATGGGAAGAGTTCGGGGAAGCCATGGAAAACGACTTCCGGACGGCTTCGAAGCGATTCTGGACCACCATACGCCGCCTCAGGAAGGGGAAGCAGTGCACTATCAACACCGTGTATGGTGCGGATGGTGTTCTGCTGACTTCGACTGCGGATGTTGTGGATAGGTGGAGGGAATACTTCGAAGACCTCCTCAATCCCACCAAAACGTCTTCCTTTGAGGAAGCGGTGCCTGGGGAATCTGTGGTGGACTCTCCTATTTCTGGGGCTGAGGTCGCCGAGGTAGTTAAAAAGCTCCTTGGCGGAAAGGCCCCGGGGGTGGACGAGATCCGCCCGGAGTTCCTTAAGGCTCTGGATGCTGTGGGTCTGTCCTGGTTGACAAGACTCTGCAGCATCGCGTGGACATCGGGGGCGGTACCTCTGGATTGGCAGACCGGGATGGTGGTCCCTCTCTTTAAGAAGGGGGACCGGAGGGTGTGTTCCAACTATCGTGGGATCACACTCCTCAGCCTTCCCGGTAAGGTTTATTCAGGTGTACTGGAGAGGAGGCTACGCCGGATAGTCGAACCTCGGATTCAGGAGGAACAGTGTGGTTTTCGTCCTGGTCGTGGAACTGTGGACCAGCTCTATACTCTCGGCAGGGTTCTTGAGGGTGCATGGGAGTTTGCCCAACCAGTCTACATGTGCTTTGTGGACTTGGAGAAGGCATTCGACCGTGTCCCTCGGGAAGTCCTGTGGGGAGTGCTCAGAGAGTATGGGGTACCGGACTGTCTTATTGTGGCAGTCCGCTCCCTGTATGATCAGTGTCAGAGCTTGGTCCACATTGCTGGCAGTAAGTCGGACACGTTTCCAGTGAGGGTTGGACTCCGCCAAGGCTGTCCTTTGTCACCGATTCTGTTCATAACTTTTATGGACAGAATTTCTAGGCGCAGCCAAGGCGTTGAGGGGATCCGGTTTGGTGGCCACGGGATTAGGTCTCTGTTTTTTGCAGATGATGTGGTCCTGATGGCTTCATCTGACCGGGATCTTCAGCTCTCACTGGATCGGTTCGCAGCCGAGTGTGAAGCGACCGGAATGAGAATCAGCACCTCCAAGTCCGAGTCCATGGTTCTCGCCCGGAAAAGGATGGAGTGCCATCTCCGGGTTGGGGAGGAGACCCTGCCCCAGGTGGAGGAGTTCAAGTACCTAGGAGTCTTGTTCACGAGTGGGGGAAGAGTGGATCGTGAGATCGACAGGGGGGTCGGTGCGGCGTCTTCAGTAATGCGGACGTTGTATCGATCCGTTGTGGTGAAGAAGGAGCTGAGCCGGAAGGCAAAGCTATCAATTTACCGGTCGATCTACGTTCCCATCCTCACCTATGGTCATGAGCTTTGGGTCATGACCGAAAGGATAAGATCACGGGTACAAGCGGCCGAAATGAGTTTCCTCCGCCGGGTGGCGGGGCTCTCCCTTAGAGATAGGGTGAGAAGCTCTACCATCCGGGAGGAGCTCAACGTAAAGCAGCTGCTCCTCCACATCGAGAGGAGCCAGATGAGGTGGTTCGGGCATCTGGTCAGGATGCCACCCGAACGCCTCCCTAGGGAGGTGTTTAGGGCACGTCCAGCTGGTAGGAGGCCACGGGGAAGACCCAGGACACGTTGGGAAGACTATGTCTCCCGGCTGGCCTGGGAACGCCTCGGGATCCTCCGGGAAGAGCCAGACGAAGTGGCTGGAGAGAGGGAAGTCTGGGCTTCCCTGCTTAGGCTGCTGCCCCCGCGACCCGACCTCGGATAAGTGGAAGATGATGGATGGATGGATGGATTGCATTGTTCTCTGTTTGATTAATTTCATTTGATTAAACATTTTCTAACATTCCACACTACAAAATACAAAATCTGATCAATATCGATATATCGGAAGTGAAACAGTTTAGGACATGCTTAACGCTCACACAATGATAGGTGGCATTTTCGCAAGAAGGCTAACTAGTTGCCATATATCATTGTCATCGGTACCGAATACAGGAACTTTTTGGCTATTTGTGGTTCACGCTTAAAATTGCTGTCTTTGGTCCGCAGCCCATTGGCTATGTTTTCACTTTTGGCCCTTGGAGGCAAGAAGTTTGGGCCCCACTTATTTACAGGCGTCCAAAACTGTGTGCAAGCTCACGCCAAAATGCAAGAACCTCTTGATTTCATTATTTGGCATTGTTGAACACGAGTATCCAACATTGTAACAACATTTTAAATAATGCAGAAAAAAATTAAAGAAAGGGAAGGATATTAACAGGAAGTTAGGTAAGCAAACTCATATTTAAAGCAGTAAGACTCCAGCTGTTATCAAAGTTAGCTTCTTTTTTTTTTTTCAATTGTGTGACACATAAAAATAAAAAATAAAAAATACTGAATACAATATAATTCATATCCGGATTAAACCTGTCATTTGTTAAATTGAACGACTATTTTTACGTTTTACTGCCGATCGTTAAAAAAGTTACTTGAAACATTGCCTGCCAAACTACACAGCTAAGCACAAAATAGCAAACAAGCTAGAAATACTGTATGTAAAAGGTGTTTATAATTGAACAATATTGCAGTCTGTGGATAGATGGAGCTGACGAGCCGACAGCAGGCTAGGACAAACAGCGGTCCTGCCTAAGATGGCGGCCAGGAGGCGGAGCATGCAGCGGAGCGGAGAGGCGGGGCACGCCTGGAGCGACACTGCAGGGATTGAGAGCAGGTGTGACATTTACACACCTGACTCTGATGGCTGCAGTGTCGCTCCAGGCGACACTCCCTCCTGGCCGCCATCTTGGGCAGGACCACTGTTTGTCCTAGCCTGCTGTCGGCTCGTCGGCTCCGTCTCTCCACACAGTCTAAAACACATTTGTCAATACAAACAAGTATCCAATAATTATAGTTGCATATTACTTACACATACAAAAATCCCCAAGGCAGAAGCGGGTTACAAAGTATTCAGTAAAAAAACGTGTCCGCATAATTAAATGTATTGTCACGACCTTAACTTCATCCATTTCTGTGTCGCTAAAAAACCATAACCACTGCACTTCAACTTGAAGACAACATTAGTCCATTCAAGATGGTTAAAAATAAATAAGTTAGTTATAGTTATATAGCAGTTTAGTTGCCATAATGTATGTGAATATTATTAACTTTTTATTTTATCATTGTGTGACAGATAAAAATATTTAAAAAAATACTGAATACAATGTAATTAAATAACATTAAACCTAGCATTTGTTAAGCTGAACAATTACTTTAATGTTGTACTGCCGACCGTTAAAAAAGTTACTTGAAACATTGCCTGCTAAACTTTTATTGGGTAGAACAGATTATTTCTATAATTTCTATTATTTCCACATGCTCCTGATCCTGGAGGAAATACTTCTACACAGAGGTTGGGATATCGTTCCTAGCATGCACCCTGGAAAGAGGTCAAATTAAAGCAAGCAGGGTCAACACAGGAGCGTTGTGGCGCAGGCAGTGGTGTGAGGATTGTGCTGTAAAGTGTAAAGCGCCGTAATAACGTCAGGCAACAGAAAATGTGCTCTATTCTGTACTTTGCCTTGACATGATTGAAAGACAATGGTCCCGTGGATAGGCCATTTCAACATCAAATGTGCATGCACATCACAGGGCAAGGGTGGGCTATCCATCACATTCAGCGAGCTGTCACCGGCAGCTCTCCGTGCTCCGGCTGCTCTCTGCACATATTTGCCACCGTACGGCGATGCAAGATTAAAGCTACTTGTGCGGAATTCCATCGGCTGCAGACATCGGCAATTATCTAACAGCGTCACCTGTGTGCGTTGTTGCGTTTCCTTAGATCATGGGTGCCAAACTCTGGCCAGCGGGCCTAATTTGGCCTAATTGGGGGCACTTCCTTTAGCATCCTTCACAATCTGTCGTCACGTCCGCTTTTCCTCCATACAAACGCCGTGCCGGCCAAGTCACAAATATATGCGGTTTGTACAAACAAACAAGTGAATGCAAGGCTCACTTGGTCAACAGTCATACATGTCACACTGAGGGTGGCCGTATAAACAACTTTAAAACTGTTACAAATATGCATCACACTGTGAACCCACACCAAACAAGAATGACAAACACATTTTGGGAGAACATCCGCACCGTAACACAACATAAACACAACAGAAGAAATACCTAGAACCCCTTGGAGCACTAACTCTTCGGGGATGCAACAATATACATCTCCGCTACCACCAAACTCCGCCCCCCTACAACCCCACCCACCTCATTGTTATTTTATTTTCAAATGTATTAGCCTGTGGAAAAAGTTAATGTTGATAGAAGGCTGCAAATAGAAGAGGCATTACATTTTCATTTAAAGTTGATATAATATACCATTGATGTTTTTTTGTTTGTTTTTTGAAGGTTGATTTTGCACAATTAAGTTATATAAGCGTTGCTTGTTCCATATTCAGTGATAAAGCAAATCAGTGTAGCAAACTGAGCAATAATTAACGTTTTATTCATGCACTTTCTCTTGCTACTTCAAGGCTAGAATGTTTGATTCATTCATTATTGTTATTTTATTTTCAAATGTATTATTAGCCTGTAGAAAAAGTTACTGTTAACATTTACCTCAGAAGGCTGCAAATAGAAAATAGGCATTACATTTTTTATCTAAATTGTATTTAATATACCATTGATTTCTCTTGCTACTTCAAGGCTAGAATGTTTGATTCATTCCATCCATTTTCTACCGCTTATTCCCTTTGGGATCGCGGGGGGCGCTGGTGCCTATCTCAGCTACAATCAAGCGGAAGGCGGGGTACACCCTGGACAAGTCGCCACCTCATCACAGGGCCAACACAGATAGACAGACAACATTCACACTCACATTCACACACTAGGGCCAATTTAGTGTTGCCAATAAACCTATCCCCAGGTGCATGTCTTTGGAAGTGGGAGGAAGCCGGAGTACCCGGAGGGAACCCAGGTATTCACGGGGAGAACATGCAAACTCCACACAGAAAGACCCCGGGCCCGGGATTGAACCCCAGACTACTCAGGACCTTCGTATTGTGAGGCAGACGCACTAATCCCTCTTCCACCGTGAAGAACTTGTTTGATTCATTCATTATTGTTACGTACCCAGTGACCTAGTGGTTAGAGTGTGAGATCGGTAGGTTGTGAGTTCAAACCCCGGCTGAGTCATACCAAAGACTATAAAAATGGGACCCATTGCCTCCCTGCTTGGCACTCAGCATCAAGGGTTGGAATTGGGGGTTGAATCACCACAATTGATTCCCGGGCGCGGCACCACTGCTCCCCACTGCTCCCCTCACTTCCCAGGGTGTGATCAAGGGGAAGGGTCAAATGCAGAGCACAAATTTCACCACACCTTGTGTGTGTGACAATCATTGGTACTTTGACTTTAACTTAACTTTAACTTATTTTCAAATGTATTATTAGCCTGTGGAAAAACTTTATTTTTGACATTTACCTCAGAAGGCTGCAAATAGAAAAGAGGCATTCAATTTGTATTTAAATTTCATTTGAAATGCCATTGATATTTTCTAAATATTGTTATTATTATTATGATTATTATTTGAAACTCGATTTTGCATGTCACTATAAAGTTATATAAGGGTTTGGGGTCCCTATTAAAAGGTTTATTTGTTCAACCTTGGCCTGCGGCTTTGTTCAGTTTTAAATTATGGCCCACTCTGTAATTGAGTTTGACACCCCTGCCTTAGATCCAGGCAGGGAAGTTTTTTTGTGATCATTGGAAGTAGTATTGATACTGGATGTCGTAAATATTTCGAAATGTTCCGTCAACTAGGTTAGACTCGCCGCTTGGACAGCAATAGAAAAAATAATGACATATGTTAATAACAGTAATGAAATCTTAAATGGGGGGGGAGTCTCACACTGCACAGAAGCTGAAATTTTTGGCATTTAATTTCCATGACATTTATTGAAAGCCGTATAAAGACAGACATTAAAAAGCCATAGAAATGCGGGCAGCGGTGGATTATTAAATATTATGATATCATTATAATGAAATATAGTGATTGTAATATCAAAAAGAAAAATGTTCTGTAAGGTTCCCGGCCTCAAAGTCTGACTTGACTTCAACGACTGCCTTCTATAAGGATGCTAATGTAAAGTGTGTGTCACTGATAGTGCATTGGTACACACTCGTGACTTTTATGCAGGCATTGTGGGTTCATGTGTGAAAGTTTGTTTATATATGCCCTGTGATTCACCTCTTCGCACAAACTTAGTTATAGGGTAGGCTCCAGCCCACTTGTCACATTTGACATTGCACACGGTAAAAAATGAACGAGTAAAGTGTGCAATTCAAAGTCATTCCAATGCACACATTGCTAATGTGGACCCCGACTTTAACCATTACCATTTCTTGGTCAATTGTATATAATATTTATTGGATCGTGCAATCTACTAATAAAAGTTTCAATCATTCAATAAGATAGTTTCTTTATATTAGTAAAAATTGAATACAATATTATTTCAAGTACAGTACTCTATGTACAAACCCTGTTTCCATATGAGTTGGGAAATTGTGTTAGATGTAAATATAAACGGAATACAATCATTTGTAAATCATTTTCAACCCATATTCAGTTCAAAAGCCAGCATCTGTGATGGTATGGGAGTGTATTAGTGCCCAAGGCAGGGGTAACTTACACATCTATGAAGGCACCATTAATGGTGAAAGGTCCATACAGGTTTTGGCGCAACATATGTTGTCATCCAAGCAACGTTATCATGGACGCCCCTGCTTATTTCAGCAAAACAATGCCAAGCCACGTGTTACAACAGCATGGCTTCGTAGTAAAAGAGTGCGGGTACTTTTCTGGCCCGCCTGCAGTCCAGATATGTCTCCCATCGAAAATGTGTGGCGCATTATGAAGCGTAAAATACGACAACAAGACCCCAGACTGTTGAACAACTTAAGCTGTACATCAAGCAAGAATGGGAAAGAATTCCACTTTCAAAGCCTCAACAATTAGTTTCCTCAGTTCCCAAACGTTTATTGAGTGTTGTTAAAAGAAAAGATGATGTAACACAGTGGTGAACATGCCCTCTCCCAACTACTTTGGCACGTGTTGCAGCCATGAAATTCTAAGTTAATTATTATTTGCAAAAAAAAAAAGTTTATGAGTTTGAACATCAAATATCTTGTCTTTGTAGTGCATTCAATTGAATATGGGTTGAAAATGATTTGCAAATCATTGTATATCGTTTATATTTACATCCAACACAATTTCCCAACTCATATGGAAATTGTGTTTGCGTGCATGTGTGCGTGTGTGCGCCTGTGTGTTTGTGTGTGTGTGTGTGTGTGTGTGTGTGTCCGCATGTGTGTGTGTGTGTGTGTGTGTGTGTGCGTGTGTGTGTGTGTGCGTGTGTGTGTGTAGACTTAGACTTAGACTTCCTTTTTATTGTCATTCAAATTTGATCTTTACAGCACAGATAAGAACAAAATTTCATTGCATAAGTTCATAGTAGTGCAGGATAAAAAACGCAATAAGGTGCATCTATAATTAAATAAATATATATAAATAATTTATAAATATATATATAAAACAAATAAATATATATAAATAAATAAATAGATTACTGTACAGATAAATATATTGCACTTTTTCACATGTGTCCACGTTTATGGATGTATGTTATATTGTCTTTTTTATTCCAGTGAGTTAATCCATTTTGTTGAGTTGAGGGGATAATTTAGTTATTATGCGTTCAAGAGTCTCACGGCCCGACGGAAGAAGCTATTACAGAACCTGGAGGTTCTGCTTCGGAGGCTGCGGAGCCTCTTTCTAGAGTCCAGCAGTGAAAACAGTCCTTGGTGGGGGTAGGAGGAGTCTTTGCAGATTTTCTGAGCCCTGGTCAGGCAGCGGCTTTTTGCGATCTCCTGGATAGGAGGAAGAGGAGTCCTGATGATCTTTTCCGCCGTCCTCACCACTCTCTGGAGAGACTTCCAGTCTGGGGCGCTGCAGGCTCCAGTCCAGATAGAGATGCTGTTGGTCAGTAGGCTCTCTATAGTGTCTCTGTAGAATGTGGTGAGAATGGGGGGATGGAGCTGTGTTCTTTTCATCCGAGGCTAAAAGTGCATGCGCTGCTGAGCTCTTTTTACAAGAGCTCCGGTGTGTAGGGACCAGGTTATTTTGTCAGTTATGTGCACCCCCAGGAACTTGGTGTTGCTTACCATCTCCACCGCTGTGCCGTTGATGAAGAGTGGAGCGTGGCTGGACTGCTGCTTCCTGAAGTCAACGATGATCTCCTTGATCTTGTTGACATTCAGGACCAGGTTGTTGGTTCTGCACCAGTCAACCAGTCAACCAGATTTTTCACCTCCTCCCTGTCATTGTTGTCACGGATGAGGCCCACCACTGTCGTGTCGTCCGCATACTTCACAATGTGGTTGGTAGTGGACCTGGCGCAGCAGTCATGAGTCATCAACATGTGTGTGTGTTCTTGTATTTTTACCTTTCTTGAGACATCTCAAAATCAAATTATTAATATAGCACATTTAAACAACAAAAATGTTTCCAAAGTGAAGTGAATTATATTTACATAGCGCTTTTCTCCAGTGACTCAAAGCGCTTAACATAGTTAAACTCAATATCTAAGTTACATTTAAACCAGTGTGAGTGGCATTGGGAGCAGGTGGGTAAAGCATCTTGCTCAAGGACACGACGGCATTGACTAGAATGGCAGAAGCGGGGATCGAACCTGGAACCCTCAAGTTGATGGCACGACCGCGCTACCAACCAAGCTATATCGCACAAAGTGCTGCACAAAAATAAAAACAAGATTCAAATATTATCCTTAGCTCCACCAATGACTGAATAAAAACTAAATAAATACATTTAAAACCAAAATAAAAATGAATGTAAGTAAAAACCAATTAAAAAAATAAATAGAAATACATTTAAATTCAAAAACACAGAGGACCACGTAATTTTAAAAGCCGGAGAATAAAAGTGGGTCTTAAGACGAGACATAAAACTCTCTACTGGGGGAGAAGTTGGAACATGGAGGGGCAGAGTGTTCCAGAGCTTAGAACCGACCACAGAGAAGGCCCGGTCTCCCCTGGTTGTAAGTCTCGTCTTGGGCACCATGAGCTGGAACTGGCTCTCGGACCTCAGAGCATGCGCAAGGGTGTGAATTTGGATGAGGTCCGAGATATAATGAGGTGCCAGTCCATGCAAAGTTTTAAAACCAAACAGCAACATTTTTTTATCAATTCTAAAATAAACAAGGAGCCAGTGCAAAGTGTCAAGAATTGGGGTGATATGCTCGTGTTTCCTGGCCCCTGTTAAAAATCGTGCTACCGCATTCTGGACTAACTGCAAAAGGTAAAGTACCTTCCATATGAGGACCGGTGAACAAGTTAGGACATAAATCATGGTCCCAAAACGGAAAACTGTTGCATCTAATAGAGAATATCTCATTTGCACCCCTGGTGGTGAAATCTATCAAAATTAGGGTGAAGTGAAGTGAATTATATTTTTATAGCGCTTTTGTCTAGTGACTCAAAGCACTTTTACATAGTGAAACCCAATTTTTAAGTTATATTTAAACCAGTGTGGGTGGCACTGGGAGTAGGTGGGTAAAGTGTCTTACCCAAGGACACAACGGCAGTGACTAGGATGGCGGAAGCGGGGATTGAACCTGGAACCCTCAAGTTGCCGGCACGGCCACTCTATCAACCGAGCTACACTATAGCTAAGTACAAAGGTGGTCCCAAAAAGGAGGGATTTTTCAGAATGACTGCGTCTCGGTTTTAAAAGTGCTCCCGCTCTGGTTAACATATGAAATAACAAGTGTGTGTAAAAATTGGAAGTGCTCCCCCTCTGGCCTATATATGTAATAAGAAGTGTGTGTAAGAAATTGAATTGCGCCCCCTTTGACCAAAAGGGGGCGCAATTAAAAGAAATCAAATAAATATGTATATTTTGACATACTGTAAACGGTGGCAGAGGGGTTAGTGCGTCTGCCTCACAATACGAAGGTCCTGCAGTCCTGGGTTCAAATCCAGGCTCGGGATCTTTCTGTGTGGAGTTTGCATGTTCTCCCCGTGAATGCGTGGGTTCCCTCCGGGTACTCCGGCTTCCTCCCACTTCCAAAGACATGCACCTGGGGATAAGTTGATTGGCAACACTAAATTGGCCCTAGTGTGTGAATGTGAGTGTGAATGTTGTCTGTCTATCTGTGTTGGCCCTGTGATGAGGTGGCGACTTGTCCAGGGTGTACCCCGCCTTCTGCCCGATTGTAGCTGAGATAGGCGCCAGCGCCCCCCGTGACCCCGAAAGGGAATAAGCGGTAGAAAATGGATGGATGGATGGAAATAATGAAGATTAAAAACCAATTACAAACAAAAAATGTAAAAAAAAAAAAAATGTAAAAATTAACTAAAAGCTTACCTTTTTTATATTTGCCTAGTATGTATATATTATTCTAGTTGTAAATACAAATCTTTGTACATCTAGAAAGGGTGGTTCTATAGAGGTAGGCATTTTTCGGAGGTCTCAAGAAGGTAACAAATACAATATTGTGTGTGTGTGTGTGTCTGTGTGTCTGTGTGTGTGTGTGTGTGTGTGTGTGTGTGTGTGTGTGTGTGTGTGTGTGTGTGTGTGTGTGTGTGTGTGTGTGTGTGTGTGCGTGCGTGCGTGTTTGTGTGTGTGTTTGTGGTTTGATTAAATTTGGCTTTTTGTGGCAACCCTTGCCATAACGTTCCCCAGAAGTAACATGTAAGTAAGCAGACACCAGCTCAAAGCAAGCATGGACTCCACAGCACTGGTGGCCTATTAGTAATGGGCCATTACTTTTGTGGCATCAAACCGAAGACCGAGCGGTGTGTTGTTTTCATATTTTACAGATGTTATAACCTGTGCAGGGGGTGCTGGAGCCTATGGTACAAAATGGCTGGATGGATAACTTGTGCAACTAGTAAAACTAGGCACCGATAACCGTTTTTTTGCCTCTTCATAATAACAGCGCTGAGCTTCTTTTTACACTTGTACAGTATGTGTAACGGATGCTAGCTTGTGTGGCTCTGTGATAGTATGTTGTGTAAACCACACCTCCAGACACCGCAAGGAGTTTAACGTTTTTTTTTTTGTATATCTTATTTCAAGCCAAACCATGGTAATGCACTTGTTTTGCCAGAGCTTTAACACAATGTTGGTGTACACAACTCACATGTTGTATTAAAATGTGTTCATCTGCATTTTATATTTCAGTATGCATTTACTTCTACTGCAGAGTTGTTGTTGTTTTTTATTACTATTCGAACTAATTTAACCAAACAAATATTTGAATGTTTTATTTATGACAGGCAACATTTAAAATGTACAAACCCCAAAACCAGTGAAGTTGGCACGTTTTGTAAATCGTACATAAAACAGAATACAATGATTTGCAAATCTTTTTCAACTTATATTCAATTGAATAGACTGCAAAGACAAGATATTTAATGTTTCAACTGTGAAACTTCATTTTTTTGTGCAAATAATCATTAACTTAGAATTTAATGGCAGCAGCCCATTGCAAAAAAAAGGAGACATTTTTACCACTGTATTACATGGCCTTTCCTTTTAACAACACTCAGTAAAAATTTGGGAACTGAGGAGACCAATTTTTGAAGCTTTTCAGGTGGAATTATTTCCCATTCTTGCTGGATGTACAGCTTGAGTTGTTCAACAGTCCGCGGTCTCTGTTGTGGTATTTTAGGCTTCATATCGCGCCACACATTCTCAATGGGAGACAGGTCTGGACTGCAGGCAGGCCAGTCTAGTACCTGCACTCTTTTACTATAAAGCCATGCTGTTGTAACACGTGGCTTGGCATTGTCTTGCTGAAATAAGCAGGGGCGTCCATAATAACGTTGCTTGGATGGCCACATATGTTGCTCCAAAACCTGTATGTACCTTTCAGCATTAATGGTGCCTTCACACATGTGTAAATTACCCATGCCTTGGGCACAAATGCGCCCCCATTCCTGGCTTTTGAATTTTGCACCTATAACTTGACTTCAGAAGAAGATATCCACTCAAACAGTGTGGTCATTATCTTTGTGCTAATTTGTCATTAAGTAGAGGCTTAGTTTTTAATTGAACAGTTATATAAATACCGAGAGTTTAAGGAATTATTCTTAACGCTTTGGTGAGCTACTCACTACGTCACAATCTACCTGACACATGAAATGTGACAAATTGGGTGTGCACAATTAGCCACTAGAGGGCGGTAGAGTTTTGAATATCTTAAAATGTGCTTTGTGGCAATTCCGACCTTGACTGTGGCATCAGTTGCTATTTAGAGTGGCGCTTTCCATCATTTTCAGCAGACTGCATTGCAACATGATTAACCCCTCCACCTTCCTCTCATGCAAGATCCACCCAGAAATGGAGCAAATGAGTCTACAGCTCACTGCACGAATAACTCTATTCTGTGGGGATATGGACCATGTTTCGATGACCACGTTTGTATCACTTGAAATCATTCTACCCCTATCATAAATCTGCAAAATGTAAAAACTTTCAAAAACAGTGGCTGTAAAATTGACGTGGCTGACCTGTTAAAAATGTTCTTATTTTCAGTTCATTGCAGAAGACTTGTTTAGATGAACAATTTAAAAAACGAATTATAGTTTATGAATTGAATGTTAATATTTGTTTGTTAAACCGTGTTTTGTTTTGTCTTGTTAAGGAGAAATCTCTCAATTTGCCCATTTCCTGATCATAAAGAGTGCAGGAAGCAGATATAAGGCTATGGACGTTCCTGTCTGCTCAGTACGTATGCCAAATTTACCAGATTGTGTGCAGTTTGCTATTTCCTGACAGCACTGAATGAACACATCATAGACACCAGACGAGGCAGTGCCTCGTACTTGTTTTCTTATTAAGATATTCAAATTTCTGTAGTTTCACATGTATACAAGCACAAAAACAGCTCCAAAATATTCCTAACTTTTTAGCCCAAATGGGAGTTTTATGCTGCTAATTCTGACACCGATCATCAATAAGTGCGACTGACCGATCGCATGTGTTTAATTTATTCATGGCCAGGGCTAATGACAGTGAAGCAATATCAACACAACCATCCTTCCATTTTCTACTGCTTGTCCCTTATGGGGTTGCAGGGGGTGCTGGAACCTATCTCAGCTGCACTCGGGCGGAAGGAAGTGTACACCCTGGACAAGTTGCCACCCCATCGCAGGGCCAACACAGATAGACAGACAACATTCACACACTAGGGCCCATTTAGTGTTGCCAATCAACCTATCCCCAGGTGCATGTCTTTGGAAGTGGGAGGAAGCCGGAGTACCCGGAGGGAACCCACGCAGTCACAGGGACAACATGCAAACCCCACACAGAAAGATCCCGACCCCGGGATTGAACTCAGGACTTCTCAGGACATACTTGACAACCCTCCTGATTTTTCCGGGAGACTCCCGAATTTCAGTGCCTCTCCCGAAAATCTCCCCGGGGCTACCATTCTCCCGAATTTCTCCCGATTTCCACCCGGACAACAATACTGGGGGTTTGCCTTAAAGGCACTGGCTTTAGCGTCCTCTACAACCTCTCGTCACGTCCGCTTTTCCTTCATACAAACAGCGTGCCGGAACAGTCACATAATACAGGTATACAGTATGTGGCTTCTACACACACATGTGAGAATGCAAGGCATACTTGATCAACACCCATACAGGTCACACTGAGGGTGGTCGTATAAACAACTTTAACACTGTACCAAATATGCGCCACACTGTGAACCCACAACAAACAAGAATGAAAAACACATTTCGGGAGAACATCCGCACAATAAAACAACATAAACACAACAGACCAAATACCCAGTACCCCTTGCAGCACTAACTCTTCCGGGACACTACAATATACATCCCCCTCTACCACCAAACCCAGCCCCCCAACCCCGCCCACCTTAACACCACCTCCCTGCCCACCTCAAACCCCTATAACACACACACATCTCCTGAATTGGGAGGTCTCAAGGTTGGCAAGTAAAACTCAGGACTTTCGTCTTACGACATTTAAATAATTAAATTGTTAACAATATATAAAGAAAAGTAAAAACTACTCTCTGCTACTCCATTAAAAATAATTTTGTTTTTCTCCTCAATGTTCTCTCCTCTGTCCAAGGAATAATTCCATGAGTTTGTATATATTAACAAAAAAAATGTTTTTGAGAAAATAAAAACATCGACCTAATCACTTTAGTATCGATCATATACCTATACTACCCTCGGTATCGACACCACCAATTTATGGATCGATCAGGCCTCCTCTTATGTGTCGTATTGTTGTTATATTATCCTCTCTCTAGACACTTATTAATCTCTCTGCAGTGACATGCTTCCATCCAAGGGAGTAGGTTTGATTTTGAGATTGGTGGGGACACAAAAGTGCTCCAAGGCAGCACTCTGAAAGTTTACTTCTTTTTTTTTTTACATTAGCAATCATAATTTCACGTCATGCAGATGTTATAGGGTAAAGTAACTTAAATGAAAGCAAAGGAGACAACTTGGAAGAGTTCTCATCTTTACTCTTCAGTGTAGGGCTGTAGTGCAACTGTGCATCATACTGTCAATTAACATAGCCTACTGTCCATCAACATCAGAAATACATTCATGCAATACAACATTGTAAATAAACATAAATGAACTGTAATAATCTTTTCCCCAACTTGTGTTTAAATCACTCACAATTTTTCCCTTTATCTACGTCTTTCTATTGCTGCTTTTGTACGATAAATATGTTACATGAAACAAAAAAAAATTCAAAAAATAAAACGGAAAGGTGAAATCCGGCGATCTGATTGGCTGTTAGATTAGATTAGATAGTAATTCATTATGTTAACCATGGTTTAAATATTGAGCTACTATTCTAAAGCCTTATCACAGCGTAGGCTATCACTCCGCCTCAGGCACGCATGACTGGTATGAGTGGAAGTTGTTGTCATGTATCCATGACAACGGACTGTTGCAGTCCGTAGAAAAAGACAGCTGATGTTTTTACGATGTTAAAAAATGGACTAAAGTAGTTGAATTCACATGTTTAAGGTTAACTTTCACCTACGGGGAGGGTTAACAATGGTAGAGGGGACTGAGCATTGACTTTCACCTGAAAAAAAGCGGAGGAAAAGACAAGATGCAGTGCTAATTTGAAGCTAACGTCTGGATAGGTGGGACTGTTTTTTCCACAGTGAGGAGTGACAGCGGGGACAGCCAATCACACGTAAGTTAGCATGCAAGCGGCAACCAATCAGGGAGCGATATTTAGTTTAGAGGCGGGACTTCTAGCAGAGACTGACATTTAACCCTTTCTGTGCCATAATCATTGACTAAACATTACGGGCAGCGCTTGTATTGATAGTGACTACACAGTAGCGACTGGATATTGGTAGGACGTGTCCCAAGCGTCCCTACCCAATTCTACGCCCTTGCTTCCATCTGCACTTCTTAAACTTTACTAAGCACCTACTTCTTGGTGTTGTTTCAAGCTAGCTTAGTGGTTAGCTCAGCTATTAGCATGCCTGCTCCTGGCTTAGTCTCGTCCTTGGCTTAGTTATCATGATAATTGACAATGATGCTAAGAAATGCAGTTTATTTGCCTTACTAAATGTAAATAGTAGTAGCTTAGGCGAGCGCCTTTACACTGTATATGAAGATGCATAACGAGCTGCTACCCAATTGTTAGCCGTAAGACTAAAAATAAATACAGTGCCAGCCAAAGTCGGCAATGGCGATCATATACTTCTTCACATAAATCGGCCAATATCGATTGATTGGAACATCCCTAAATCAAAAAACGGTACTATATTTAAAATGGCTTTTTCCCCAAAGAGGATAGGTACATGTGCTTTACTTCACAGGTACATCCATCTATATTTTTCTACCGCTTATTCCCTTTGGTGTCGCGGGGGGCGCTGGTGCCTATCTCAGCTATAATCGGGCGGAAGGCGAGGTACACTCTGGACAAGTCGCCACCTCATCGCAGGGTCAACACAGTGAAATACAAAAATATTTAGTATCTTGGAAAAGCCCATTCATGACAACAATTCAACTTCAAATGTGAAAGTAATATGTGCTATAAACGTACATGCAAAGTGAGATGTGTGAAGCCTTTATTTTTTTACAGTTTTGATGATCATGTCTTACAGTTTTTGAAAAACCCAATTATCTGATATTTTATATTTGAGGTTTTCATAATCAAGCAAGCCATAATCATCAAAATTAAGGTAAAGGGGGGTGGGAGCAGAGGGTGTATATATTTTCAAGTATTTCTTATATATATATATATATATATATATATATATATATGTTCAATGGAGAAGTCTGATCTACAAAATTTGCAGGCAGCCTACCCCTTTTCCTTTGAGCTGTCCTGGATGAACTGAAATAATTATTTCCAATCATTATGGAACTTGCAAACATACTTCTTCTTACTCGTCGCCGCCATGTCTCTTCTTCATTGTTCTGCTTCGTCTCTGTTATGTTTATGGACATTAGTTTTGAAGCAATGCATGATGGGAATCCGGATGTTGTGTGTCAGTGTATTAACTGCCGGCTGGAATAAACACACGCTGAGAAATAGCTTCGTGCCTGCCTATTTTAGAATGAAATAGAATAGAATAGAGTTTTATTGTCATTATTGCAGTGAAAATATTTCTGCGTTATAGATAAACCTATGGATAACGGAGACATATATAATAGTCTTCTTTTCAGGTGAGAGAGGACGCTAAACTGCCTTTAAGGCACGCCCCCAATATTGTTGTCCGGGTGGAAATCGGGAGAATGGTTGCCCCCGGGAGATTTCGGATGGGGCACTGTATTTCGGGAGTATCCCGGGAAAATCTGGAGGGTTGGCATTTTGGCAAGTATGTGCTTGACGGTAGGTGTGGTGTTCCTGTGATTAAAGGCCTCTTCTTTTCTCCTCCAAACATATTGCTGGGTATTGTGGCCAAACAGCTCAATTTTTGTTTCATCTGACATAACATGGACAGAGATAAGACCTTATGGAGGAAAGTTCTGTGGTCGGATGGAAAAAAAATTGAGTTTAGAAAATATTATTATTATCATTATTTGTAAATAATTTAGTTAGAATTTATTAATTTTAGCACTGCATAATTGCATGTACATTTATATTTGTCAGTTTTTATGAGTACCTTTTTTGATTAGTATTTATTTTTAGTTTTAATTATTTTAGGTTTATTCTGTTAAACAGTAAGTAGGTTCCATCCATCCATCCATCAATTCTTTACCACATGTTCCTTTTGGGCTGGCGGGGGGTGCTGGAGCCTTTCTCAGCTGCATTTGGGCGGTAGGTGTGGTACACCCTGGACAAGTCGCCGCCCCATCGCAGGGCCAACACAGATAGACAGACAACATTCACACTCACACACTATAGGACCATTTTAGTGTTGCCAATCAACCTATCCCCAGGTGCATGTTTTTGAGGAGGGAGGAAGCCGGAGTACTTGGAGAACATGCAAACTCCACACAGAAAGACGCCGAGCCCAGGACCTTTGTATTATGAGGCACATGCACTAACCCCTCTTTCACCGTGCTGCCTGTAAGTAGGTGATACATAGTTATTCAGTGTTAATTTTTGAGTGTGCCCGGTCCCCTCTGTAGTGCGAAAGTCGGGCCCCCGAGGTCAAAAAGGTTAAGAACCTCTGTTTCAAAAGTCGGAATAAAATCACAATGGGACCCCTTTGAAGTAAATTAGGCTGACTGAGAATAACAATGTCATGAAAGTGGTCTGTGTTGGCCCGGCGTTGAGGTGGCGATTTGTTCCGCCCCAGTGCACCTGGGATAGGCTCCAGCCTCCCTGCGACTCGGAGAGGGATAAGCGGTAGAAAATGAATACATGGATGCAATTATTCTTTTTTTTTCTCTTCTTGTTATCCTCTTAAAAAGCAGCCTGTGCAGAGCAGCATAAGAAATACAGTTTAAAGTCACAGATGTCCACACTGTTTACGGAGCTTTTATCGTCTTTCAGGTTCGATTCCCATGATGTGTGGGGGGGGGGGACGGATTTAATGACAGCCTTTGCCTGGTGCAGCAGTACTTTGTAAAGCCGTGCAAATGATATAGTCCAGTGTTTTTCAACCACTGTGCCGTGGCACACTACTGTGCCGTGAGATACAGTCTGTTGTGCCGTGGGAGATTATCTAATTACACCTATTTTTTGCAAACCAGTAATTATAATCTGCAAATTATCTGTTGTTGTTTAGTGGTCGATGATGTTTAGAGCTTGGCAGATTAACTGTGTAATACTCTTCCATATCAGTAGGTGGAAGCCGGTAGCTAATTGCTTTGTAGATGTCGCAAACAGCGGGAGGCAGTGTGCAGGTAAAAAGGTGTCTAATGCTTGAACTAAAAATGAACAAAAGGTGAGTGCCCCTTAGAAAAGTCAATGAAAGTTAGGGAAAGCTATGCAGAACAAAACTAAAACTGAACTGGCTACAAAGTAAACAAAAATAGAATGCAGGACGACAGCAAAGACTTTCTGTGGAGCAAAGACGGCGTCCACAATGTTCATCCTAACACGACATGACAATCAACAATGTCCCCACTAAGAAGGATAAACACAACCAAAATATTATTAATTTCTAAAACAAAGTACATGCGGGAAATATCTGCTCAAAGGAAGACATGAAAGTTTCATGTCTTCCTTTGAGCGATATTGCCAACCCTCCCAATTTTCCCGGGAGACTCCCGAATTTCAGTGCCCATCCCAAAAATCTCCCGGGGCAACCATTGTCCCGAATTTCACCCGATTTCCATCCGGACAACATTATTGGGGGCGTGCCTATAAGGCACTACCTTAAGCGTCCTCTACAACCTGTCGTAACGTCCCCTTTTACTTCATACAAACAGCGTGTCGGCCCAGTCACATAATATATGCGGATTGTACACCATACTTGCCAACCCTCCCGAATTTTCCGGGAGACTCCCGAAATTCAGCGCCTCTCCCGAAAACCTCCCAGAAGAAATTTTCTCCCGAAAATCTCCCGAAATTCAGCCGGAGCTGAAGGCCACGCCCTCTCCAGCTCAAACATGCACAGTTTGAAGCTTGAAAAGCAAGATTGCAGGCGGGTCTGACAGCATTTAAAGTCATTTTTAAAAACGACTGCTATTCTTCCTCCTTTTCGACCAGACGACCGCGGAGTATTAAAGTAGGAACCCTCCGGAGGCGGAAGTTCATTAAGAGGGGCGGACTCACCGGCTCTCAGCCATGTTTCCGTCACACAGAGGAAGTCAAGTCCCCCGGAAGTGAAGAAATCCTTCAGGATAAACGTTTTGTTTGGCAAAGATCTTGCGTTCACAAGACCGAACCTGGCGGGGGCCAGCACGTCCAAGGGCACAGCTAATCCAGGTGGGGCCCGACACACAGCCCCACAGGTGGCGGGTGAGAGAAGCCACGCGGCGGGAAAGGAAGGCAGGAATCCGGCCAGGTGAAAAAGCTGACTGGGACGTCGAAAAACCAACGTCGATGTTGATCATATCAGTGGGAGAGGGGCAAAGATCCAACAGTGTTTGGCGGTGATACACAAGCAGTGAGCTGACAGAGACGAAAATAGACTCAAACAACATAAAAAACCCCAGAGCTGACATCGAGAGATGGCAGGGCAAAGCACATACTGGCGCCATCTTCTGGAAACTCGGAAGTGACGTTACTCAAATAGTAAAAGGTAAGAGTTTTTTTTTTTAGTAACCAGCAAGCACAGTACAGTTAGTAGAACAACTGTGTTTTTATTACTGTGTATTTGATAGGTGCCGTCTGAAATTCAACTATTTATTTTATTTATACTGTATATATATATAAAAAAAAAAACATATAGCTAGAATTCACTGAAAGTCAAGTATTTCATATCTATATATATACATAGGTATGAAATACTCTAGTTGGTGAATTGGCTGTAAATATTTCTCCTCCCCTCTTAACCACGCCCCTCGCCCCAGCCACGTCCCCAAACCATGCCTCCGCCCCACCCCGACCACGCCCCCCCACCTCCCGAAATGGTAGGTCTCAAAGTTGGCAAGTATGTTTTACACACACAAGTGAATGTAAAGCATTCTTCTTCAACAGCCATACAGATCACACTGAGGGTGGTCGTATAAACAAATTTTACACTGTTACAAATACGCGTCACCCTATGAACCCACATCAAACAAAAATTACAAACACATTTCAGAAAACATCCGCACCGTAACACAACATAAACACAACAGAACAATTACCCAGAACCTTTGCAGTACTAACTCTTCCGGGACGCTACAATATACATCCCTCCCCAACACTGTAGCTGCTATTATGATGTGCAGGAATGTTTTCTAATGACCGTAAGTCTTGAAGTATACAAAGTATTTCAATGGTTGGAATCTGCATGATATACTAGTTACTATGGTCATCTAATTAGTTGCTATGGTAATGTAAGTCACAGCAGCTCAAACGGAGGCACCAAGCAGTGTGGGTGGGGAGCGTTTCCACAGCGTGTTTGCAGAGCGGCCAGCCTAAAACGCAAGTGTCAGGGACAGACGCAGAAGGGGAGAGTTTTGCAACAAAGTTCTAAAGCTTAATTACATATCAAATGTTTCAGATTGTAGGTGTGTTTTTTTGTTTTTTTTACTCTTCACGTTCATATTTGGCTGTCTTTGTTGCATTTTTGTTGCGTTTCGCTTGATTGTAAAACATGTCGATTGAGAGGGGGTGTGACGTTTGTATGTTGTCAATAATCAGTGTTTTATCGGTCATAGTTAATATTATAAATCCCACATTTCTTATTTTCATGTACATTCTGGGTCTGTCATTGTCATGATCTGTGGTCTAGATCATGCTTTGTTTAGTTATGTTTTGTTAGTTTTGGACACGTTTAGTTCCTGTTTTGACATCTCCTGAGTTTGGTTTGGTTGCCATGGCAGCTTATTGTTTTCACCTGCCTCTGGTGTACAGGACGCTCACCTGTGTCTAATCAGAGGCACTATTTAAGCCTGCTTTTGCCAGTCGGTTGGCTGGCGTCATTGTTTGATTCATGCCGTGTCCACGTAAGTTTTGTTACCTTGCCAAGTAAGTCTTGTTTGTTCATGCTGCAGTTAGTAAGTTTTTCTTCATCCATATTTATGCATCGTATGTTCATTTATTTATTTACTTCATCATGCATTCTGTCAGTTGTATTTGATTTATTACTGAATACGAATATATATTAACTCAGCTGTTACACGTTATTAATTCTTCTCTTTCCCTAAAATAGTCACACGGGCGTTTTATAGGGGCTGTTTGCTCAAAGTAACATTTTTTAAACCAGAAAATATAACAAGAACACCCCCGGCTATATTATGTTACCATTAGTGGTTGAGAGAACATATACCAAGTGTTAGTTTAGCATCCAGTCCGATCGGCACTTTTTTCCTTTTGCTTGTTTTCTGTTTTTTGGTACTTTGCGTTATTTTTGAGAATAAATCAGTTTTTTACCTGAACGCTGCATTACCGTCTGCATTCCTGGGTGAACGACCCTGCATATAGATGCGACCCAAACGTGACATTCAGTAAAAAAAAACTAAAATCCCATTCTGTTTTTTTGGAGGCGGTCTGTTATAAAGTTTTTAGCATTCAATCAGACATTATTGTGAAGTTTTGTTCCTAAAAATAGATATACCGGCCCCCAGACACATTTATTTCTCAAAATGTGCCCCCACCGCCGAGTCAAAATAATTACCAGGTCTGTTTTATTGGGGCTGTTTGCTCAAAGTAACATTTTTTAAACCCGAAAATATAATAAGAACACCAGTGCGATCGGCACTTTTTTCCTTTTGTTTTGTTTTCTGTTTTTTGGTACTTTGTGTTATTTTTGAGAATAAATCATGTTTTTACCTGAATGCCGCATTACCGTCTGCATTCTCCCTGAATGTCAGACGTGACATTCAGTAAAAAAACAAACTAAAATACCATTCCGTTTTTTAAGGCGGTCTGTTATAAAGTTTTTAGCATTCAATCAGACCTTATTGTGAGGTTTTGTTCCTAAAAATAGATAAATCGGCCCCCAGACACCTTTATTCCTCAAAATTTGGCCCCACCGAGTCAAAATAATTGCCAGGTCTGGTTTAAAGTCCATCCATCCATCCATTTTCTACCGCTTGTCCCGTCCAGGGTCGTGGGGGGAGAGGGGTCGCTCAAACCTATCTCGGCTGCATCCGGGCGGAAGGCAGGGTAGACCCTGGAAAAGTCGCCACCTCATCGCAGGGCCAACACAGATAGAAGCACAACATGCACACTCAGGGCCAATTTAGTGTTGCCAATCAACTTATCCCCAGGTGGATGTCTTTGGAGGTGGTAGGAAGCCAGAATACCCGGCGGGAACCCACCCAGAACATGCAAACTCTACACACAAAGATCTGGATTGAACCAGTCCTGGGATTGAACCCAGGACTGGTTTAAAGGCCTACTGAAATGAGATTTTCTTATTCAAACGGGGATAGCAGGTCCATTCTATGTGTCATACTTGATCATTTCGCGACATTGCCATATTTTTGCTGAAAGGATTTAGTAGAGAACATCCACGATAAAGTTTGCAACTTTCGGTGCTAAGAGAAAAGCCCCGCCTCTACCGGAAGTCGCAGACGATGACGTCACATGTTTGATGGCTCCTCACATATTCACGTTGTTTTTAATGGGAGCCACCAACAAAAAGTGCTATTCGGACCGAGAAAACGACAATTTCCCCATTAATTTGAGCGAGGATGAAAGATTCGTGTTTGAGGATATTGAAAGCGACTGACTAGAAAAAAAAGGAAGAAAAAAAAAGTTTATAAAGAAAAAACGCGATTGCATTGGGACGAATTTCGATGTTTTTAGACACGTTTTCTAGGATAATTCTGGGAAATCCCTTATCTTTCTATTGTGTTGCTAGTGTTTTAGTGAGTTAAATAGTACCTGATAGTCGGAAGGGTGTCTCCATGGGTGTCTTGACGCGCAGTGTCTCAGGGGAGTTGACGGCAGCTATGGACGGCACAAGCTCAGCTTTTCTCTGGTAAGAACTGACTTTTTAACCACAATTTTCTCACCGAAAACTGCTGGTTGACATTTGGTAGGGATCCATGTTGGCTTGACCGCGCTCTGATCCATAGGAAAGTTTCACCTCCAGGAATTTTAACAAGGAATCACTGTGTTTTTGTGTGGCTAAACGCAAAAGCAGGCGTGTCAAACTCATTTTAGATCGGGGGCCACATGGGGAAAAATCCATTCCCAAGTGGGCCGGACTGGTAAAAATACGGCATGATAACTTAAAAATAAAGACAACTTCAGATTGTTGTCTTTGTTTGAAAATAGAACAAGCACATTCTGACATTTTACAAATCATAATGTTGTTGTTTTTTTTTTAGTCTTACATGTTGCACTTAATAGTATTCTATCTTTGTCGTTATTTGTATTTTCTGAATAAATTATGTGACAATGTTCATCAGTCAACTCGTTGGTGTTGATTTTCAGTCTATCGAGGTAAAAGAATTATATCAAAATCAAATAACATTTTGTTATTTATGTAGTTTGATTAATTTTCTTCGACTGATGTACTAAATTGGCCCGAGTGTGTGAATGTGAGTGTGAATGTTGTCTGTCTATCTGTGTTGGCCCTGAGATGAGGTGGCGACTTGTCCAGGGTGTACCCTGCCCTCCGCCCGATTGTAGCTGAGATCGGCGCCAGCGCCCCCCGCGACCCCAAAAGGGAATAAGCGGTAGGAAATGGATGGATGGATGGATGTACTTAACATTGTGTGGTTTATTTTGTACATATGTAGCATCAACTACAAAGATACAAAGAATTGCCATTACGACGTCCAGTGGACACATTTAGAACAGCTTCATTCAAAAATTTCAGGTTAATTTTTTTATACTTAGCAAACTCATCCCGCGGGCCAGACAAAACCTGTTCGCGGGCCTGATCCGGTCCCCGGGCTGTACGTTTGACACCCCTGGGCTAAAGCTTCCCAACTCCATCTTTCTACTTTGACTTCTCCAATATTAATTGAACAAATTGCAAAAGATTCAGCTACACAGATGTCCAAAATTCTGTATAATTATGCCGTTAAAGCAGACGACTTTTAGCTGTGTGTGTGTGCAGCGCTCATACTTCCTAAAAACCTGTGACGTCTTGCGTACACGTCATCATTACACGACGTTTTCAACAAGAAACTCCCGGGAAATTTAAAATTGCAATTTGGTCAACTAAAAAGGCCGTATTGGCATGTGTTGCAATGTTAATATTTCATCATTGATATATAAACTATCAGACTGCATGGTGGGTAGTAGTGGGTTTCAGTAGGCCTATAAAGTCATATCCAACAATTGCGACAACGACTTTTTACTGTCAACTTAGTGTCATTTTTTAATGATTTGTGCTGGTGATGTGCCTCTGTATTTTTCAACGCATAAAAATGTGCCTCGGCTCCAAAAAAAGGTTGAAAAACACTGTAGTCTTCAGCGGCACAATTGCACAGAGAGAGTGAGGGGCATTCTTAGCCTTCCTGCAGCAGCAGCAGCACACTAAAGTATACACACTATATACACTCACACACACTCACACACTATACACTACATTTGCGGCTAATCAGCAGTGCGCAGTTGCAGAAAGGAGCACACGGTTGCCAAGGCAGCCAAGCAATCTCCCCTCCCCTTTTTCTCTTTTCCTCTTTCCCGGGTATTATCGGCAGAGGTCGCATGGCAGAGAGGGAAGTCCGACCACTTCTGTGCTAGTGCGAGAATATGTGCACAACAAAGCCAGTGTGAGCGCACCGAGCCAGAGCGACGCACGCAGAAAGAGGCCGAGACTTATTCAAAAGCCAAAGACTCGTTAAGTTTTGGAGCGTTTGACTTGATTTGTTGTGGAATACCGGGATCGAGTTTTTTTTTTTTTGCCAGCACGTGTAGTGCATCCATGACAGTCTGAGCATCGCCGCAGCACTTAGGAGTGCACCGACAACTTCTTTCTTTCTCTCCCACTCTCTCTTTTCTCCTTTTTTTCCTCCCGGTCGAGACAACAGTTTTGAGTCCACGCTGGGAGTGATTTGATGCGTTCAGGCTCGCTCAACCTGAGATGGACGTGAGATTTTACCCTGCACCCCCGGCCAATGTGGGTTCATGCTCCCTACCTGCTGACCCGACTTGCTTGAGCTCGCTGGACTATTACCACTCCAACAAGGTAAATTACACGGCGAATTCCACCGAAACATGTGTTTTGTTTGTTTGTTTGTTGTTGTTTTAGTTTGCTTTACGCGCCGTTTCATTCGCGTCCGCCGGCTCAAAGAGCGCTTTCAAGATCCGAAAAGTGACTTTTGCTATCACATTATTTAAAATTCGGTGTAACTTTCCCTTCTCATGTCCTCTATAATTATTTCCCATTATACACTTCAGCCCAACTACACAGAACCTGTTGTAGCAGGGGTGTCAAACGTACGGCCCGCGAACAGGTTTTGTCTGGCCCGCAGGATGAGTTTGCTAAGTATAAAAAAATTAACCTGAAATTTTTTAATGAAGCTGTTCTAAATGTGTCCACTGGACGTCGCAATAGCAATTATTTGTATCTTTGTAGATGATCCTACATATGTACAAAATAAACCACACAATGTTAAGTACATCCATCCATCCATCCATCCATTTTTCTACCGCTTATTCCCTTTTGAGGTCGAGGGGGGCGCTGGCGCCTATCTCAGCTACAATCGGGCGGAAGGCAGGGTACACCCTGGACAAGTCGCCACCTCATCTCAGGGGCAACACAGATAGACAGACAACATGCACATTCACATTCACACACTAGGGCCAATTTAGTGTTGCCAATCAACCTATCCCCAGGTGCATGTCTTTGGAAGTGGGAGGAAGCCGGAGTACCCGTAGGGAACCCACGCATTCACTGGGAGGACATGCAACTCCACACAGAAAGATCCCGAGCCCGGGATTGAACCCTGACTACTCAGGACCTTCGTATTGTGAGGCAGACACTAACCCCTCTGCCACCGTGAAGCCCAGCCCTGGTACTAGCCAGTAATAAATAATAAGTACTGCAAAAAATATAGTAATTTAGAAAAATCATTTGGTTTATTTATTCACATTATTTCTGTTAATAAAGTTACGATCTTCAAAAATCAGTCGAGAAAAATGATCAAACTACATGAATAACAAAATGTAATCTGATTTAGATAAAATTCTTTTATCTCGATAGATTGAAAATCAACACCAACGAGTTGACTGATGAACATTATCACATAATTTATTCGGAAAATACAAATAACGACAAAGTTGGAATACTATTAAGTGCAACATCCATCCATCCATTTTCTACCGCTTATTCCCTTTCGGGGTCGCGGGGGGCGCTGGCGCCTATCTCAGCTACAATCGGGCGGAAGGCAGGGTACACCCTGGACAAGTCGCCACCTCATCGCAGGGCCAACACAGATAGACAGACAACATTCACACTCACATTCACACACTAGGGCCAATTTAGTGTTAAGTGCAACATGTAAGACTAAAAAAAAACAACATTATGATTTGTAAAATTTCAGAATGTGCTTGTTCTATTTTCAAACAACGACAACAATCTGAAGTTGTTTTTATTTTTAAGTTATCATGCCGTGAGTTTACCAGTCCGGCCCACTTGGGAGTAGATTTTTCCCCATGTGGCCCCCGATCTAAAATGAGTTTGACACCCCTGTGTTGTAGGCTCCAGCTTGATGTGCTCTCTTCTTCCATTAATTAGATCAGGGTGTCTAAAATGCGGCCCGGGGGACATTTTTGGCCCGCAGCTCGAGTTTTATTGGCCCATAATATGTAAAAATAAAGAGCAAAAGTACATAATAAATGACAAAAAAGCTAAAAATTGTAGTTTTTTTGAATTTTTAAATGTATGTATATCAGGGGTCTCAAACTCAATTTACCTGGGAAACACTGGATGTAGAGACTGGGTGAGGCTGGGCGGCGAGAAAATATTTCTTAAAATATATATTATTAATGTCTTTATTTTTATTTTCAACACAAAATAAAATCAAAATATAAATGAACAAAATGAGAATCAAGTAATGTGAGGAAATGCAAATTAAACAATAAAAAAAACAAATAACGGTTTGAATTGGTCCAGGTTATCGGGTACTGTTATTACTGACGGACAGGTGTCGCAGTGTGACTGCAGCCAGGCACGTAAGAAAACTCTCGTCTCCATGGCGTTTCTGTCGCTTTCGCTCATTTGCCGCTTTTCCACTAACGCAGGGGTAGGCAACCCAGAACGTTTTTTGAGTGGGGGGGCTCGGTGTGGGGGGCTCGCTGTGGAGTTTACAGTTACGGTAGCACAATTAGTCCCGTACGGGCTGTACCAGACTTACCACACCGTGATTGGTAGATTCCTTCAGCTCCGCACACAACGCTGTCAAGCAACCCTTCATGTAAAACTTGTGAGCCGTGCTAACAATAAACTTTTATAGTAAGATGGGGGCCGGAGAGCATATAGAATGCGCCTGCCTTGAATTACTGCCGGGTCAAACTCGCTTCCCAAAATAATTAGCGCATGCTTAGTAATACCGCATGGTAAAACTCGTGACGTCACGAGTGACACTTCCCCTGTCATCATTTTCAAAATGGAGGAGGCTGATTTCAATACCGCTAATTTGAAATCGCATAAAGGGAAGAAGATTAAGAGCTATTCAGTAGGATTTAAGGTCCAAGCTTACATCACACTCAAATTTTTACTGCATACCTTTGGTAAGTGCCAAAGTGAAAAGAGGTTTTAAAATAATTAGCGCATGCTTACTTTTACCGCATGCCTTTGGTAAGCGCAGGACTGAGAAGAGGTTTTAAATTAAATACCGCCCCGGTGGCAATTCAAGGAAATACGGTATATATATGTGTGTGTGTGTGTATATATGTATGTATGTATATATATGTGTATATATATATATATATATATATATATATATATATATGTATATATATATATATATATATATATATATATATACATGTATCCATCCATCCATCCATCATCTTCCGCTTATCCGAGGTCGGGTCGCGGGGGCAGCAGCCTAAGCAGGGAACCCCAGACTTCCCCATCTCCAGCCACTTCGTCTAGCTCTTCCCGGGGGATCCCGAGGCGTTCCCAGGCCAGCCGGGAGACATAGTCTTCCCAACGTGTCCTGGGTCTTCCCCGTGGCCTCCTACCAGCTGGACGTGCCCTAAACACATCCCTAGGGAGGCGTTCGGGTGGCATCCTGACCAGATGCCCGAACCACCTCATCTGGCTCCTCTCGATGTGGAGGAGCAGCGGCTTTACGTTGAGCTCCTCCCGGATGGCAGAGCTTCTCACCCTGTCTCTAAGGGAGAGCCCCGCCACCCGGCGGAGGAAACTCATTTCGGCCGCTTGTACCCGTGATCTTATCCTTTCGGTCATGACCCAAAGCTCATGACCATAGGTGAGGATGGGAACGTAGATCGACCGGTAAATTGAGAGCTTTGCCTTCCGGCTCAGCTCCTTCTTCACCACAACGGATCGATACAACGTCCGCATTACTGAAGACGCCACACCGATCCGCCTGTCGATCTCACGATCCACTCTTCCCCCACTCGTGAACAAGACTCCTAGGTACTTGAACTCCTCCACTTGGGGCAGGGTCTCCTCCCCAACCCGGAGATGGCACTCCACCCTTTTCCGGGCGAGAACCATGGACTCGGACTTGGAGGTGCTGATTCTCATTCCGGTCGCTTCACACTCGGCTGCGAACCGATCCAGTGAGAGCTGAAGATCCCGGCCAGATGAAGCCATCAGGACTACATCATCTGCAAAAAGCAGAGACCTAATCCCGTGGCCACCAAACCGGAACCCCTCAACGCCTTGGCTGCGCCTAGAAATTCTGTCCATAAAAAGATTGTTCGATGTGGTAAAGCCGCAATGTTTGAAGCATGATGTGGCGAAGGATGACTGGAAATGTATTTATTCTTTCAAATTTGACATACAAATTTAATGTGCTGCATGGAATTGCGTGTTCTGTAACTTTAATGTTATCTGAACATGCAACACATACATACATTTTTTTTGTTGAAATAAAAATAAATACTTAAATATCTGCTTGTCAGCCTGACCTATGATTTCAAAGCAAGTTATAGATGAATTTGTACATTAAAAAAATTAATACTCAAATGCACAGGCCATTTTGTAATGATATCATGACTTAATATTCCTATATTTTAACTGCGATATGGTCCTTAATGAAAACAAGTTTGACACCACTGATCTAATGCGATCCAATACAAGATATTAATTAAAACTTGTACCTTTACAAAGATAGGAGTGCTCAGTTTCTCATATGAGAAAGAGTTCCGGTGTATTCTTTGCCGGAGCATGATCTTTCAGAGCGTGCAGGTGTGCCTAAAGCAGTGACCCGCGCCAATACAACCAAATAATAGAATACAAATGTTTGTAGAATAGAATGGACTTTATTGTCATTATATTTACATATAACGAGATTAAGGAGTCCAACTTAAGGTGTGGTAGTGGTAACATATATGGGGTAAAAATAAATTACACAAGAGGTAATAAAGATAAAACTAAGGATTGAAATAAACAGACTACTATCCAATAAAAGTAATAAGAATTTAAATTAATTGAAAGACAATTGTGCACTGTGTTGTCACTCACCCCGGCTGCAGTGTCATTTTTGGGGTCGTCCGCGCCGATACAACTGTACACCCGACCCTCTCCTGAAGACTACATTCACTTTTCACATCAAGAAGAACGATACACAACACGATCGGTGTGACTGTGTGGGCAATGGAAAGTGTAACCCAACGGAACATTCCAGTAAGTAAGGTGGCGGTAAAGATCAGGCGTATGAGCCGTCATGGATAAGAAAGTGTTTGGTTGGGTACATATTTTCAGTGAAATCGCTCGTTTGTCGGCGTCTTCTTTTTTGTGGGTCAACTGATTTAGGATCATCCTGCATGTTGGATAATCCCAAGAATATGTTGAGTGCATGAATACTGGAAACAAAGCCTCTGGAATGGACTAACACTACTCAAGGGTTGATGAAAGAGCAGAATAAGGCCACAGGTGTGGGCATCATAGCAACACATAATGGTAACACTGTTAAATTCGTTAGTCTTTTAGCCTTTGGGATGTTTTATAAGCTACGGTACGAGCCTTGCATATTCATGTGGCTTACAGATGGTTTCTATGAGCTAATATTGACAGTCAATTTGTTGAGCACACCAACACGTAGCATTGCATGAATACATACATGCGCACAACAGGGATGAGCCTAATTGGATCAAGCGAGCAAGTACCCGTATTTCAGTTTTACAGCGTGTTTATTTGCAGACCTGCTCTCCGTGGCGTGGACGCAGGGCTGATGCGACCGCAGGCCCACTTTCAAGTAATTAGCAAGTTTATGTGACAGCGAGCACGTGCTCCACTGCCTGCCGCCATGCTTTCTGACTCCGTCCCACTACTCATTTTAATGCAGCAGCTGCTTTCATTCATAATGATTTGCATGCATGCTGTTACTGTAGATTGGAAGTGACTCTTTTTATCCACCCACCTTCCTTTTTCAATAGAAGCATTTTGGATGAAAAGAGTATTAAACACTTATTCTCACACTTTGATCTTTCATTTCTCATCATAATTTGGATCAGCACAAAACTGTGCTCCTGTAGAGAGGGCCACATCAGGCTTTAACCCATTTATTGCCAGTCATGCATTAATCAAGATATATCCAAAGTATGCAGCAATTAGGGATGCGTGATACGGCCTAAAATCTATATTGTGATATACAAACCCCGTTTACATATGAGTTGGGAAATTGTGTTAGATGTAAATATAAACGGAATACAATGATTTGCAAATCCTTTTCAACCCATATTCAATTGCATGCAATACAAAGACAAGATATTTTATGTTCAAACTCATAAACTGTTTTTTTTTTTGCAAATAATAATTAACTTAGAATTTCTTGGCTGCAACACATGCCAGAGTAGTTAGGAAAGGGCAATTTCAGCACTGTGTTACATCACCTTTTCTTTTAACAACACTCAATAAATGTTTGGGAACTGAGGAAACTAATTGTTGAAGCTTTGAAAGTAGAATTCTTTCCCTTCTTGTTTTATGTAGAGCTTCAGTCGTTCAATCAATCAATCAATCAATCAATGTTTACTTATATAGCCCTAAATCACTAGTGTCTCAAAGGGCTGCACAAACCACCACGACATCCTCGGTAGGCCCACATAAGGGCAAGGAAAACTCACACTCAGTGGGACGTCGGTGACAATGATGACTATGAGAACCTTAGAGAGGAGGAAAGCAATGGATGTCGAGCGGGTCTAACATGATACTGTGAGAGTTCAATCCACAATGGATCCAACACAGTCGCGAGAGTCCAGTCCAAAGCGGATCCAACACAGCAGCGAGAGTCCTGTTCACAGCGGAGCCAGCAGGAAACCATCACAAGTGGAGGCGGATCAGCAGCGCAGAGATGTCCCCAGCCGATACACAGGCAAGCAGTACATGGCCACCGGATCGGACCGGACCCCCTCCACAAGGGAGAGTGGGACATAGAAGAAAAAGAAAAGAAACGGCAGATCAACTGGTCTAAAAAGGGAGCCTATTTAAAGGCTAGAGTATACAAATGAGTTTTAAGGTGAGACTTAAATGCTTCTACTGAGGTGGCATCTCGAACTGTTACCGGGAGGGCATTCCAGAGTACTGGAGCCCGAACGGAAAACGCTCTATAGCCCGCAGACTTTTTTTGGGCTTTGGGAATCACTAGTAAGCCGGAGTCCTTTGAACGCAGATTTCTTGCTGGGACATATGGTACAATACAATCGGCAAGATAGGATGGAGCTAGACCGTGTAGTATTTTATACGTAAGTAGTAAAACCTTAAAGTCACATCTTAAGTGCACAGGAAGCCAGTGCAGGTGAGCCAGTACAGGCGTAATGTGATCAAACTTTCTTGTTCTTGTCAAAAGTCTAGCAGCCGCATTTTGTACCAACTGTAATCTTTTAATGCTAGACATGGGGAGACCCGAAAATAATACGTTACAGTAGTCGAGGCGAGACGTAACAAACGCATGGATAATGATCTCAGCGTCTTTAGTGGACAGAATGGAGCGAATTTTAGCGATATTACGGAGATGAAAGAAGGCCGTTTTAGTAACGCTTTTAATGTGTGACTCAAAGGAGAGAGTTGGGTCGAAGATAATACCCAGATTCTTTACCGTGTCGCCTTGTTTAATTATTTGGTTGTCAAATGTTAGAGTTGTATTATTAAATAGAGTTCGGTGTCTAGCAGGACCGATAATCAGCATTTCCGTTTTTTTGGCGTTGTTCAACAGTCCGGGGTCTCAGCTGTTGTATTTTACGCTTAATAATGCGCCACATATTTTCGATGGAAGACAGGTCTGGACTGCAGGCGGGCCAGGAAAGTACCCGCACTCTTTTACTATGAAGCCACGCTGTTGTAACACATGCTGAATGTGGCTTGGCACTGTCTTGCTGAAATAAGCAGGGGCGTCCATGAAAAAGACGGCGCTTAGATGGCAGCATATGTTGATCCAAAACCTGCGTGTACCTTTCAGCATTAATGGTGCCTTAACAGATGTGTAAGTTACCCATGCCTTGGGCACTAATACACCCCCATACCATCACAGATGCTGGCTTTTGAACTTTGCGTAAATAACAGTCTGGATGGTTCGCTTCCCCTTTGGTCCGGATGACACAAGGTCGAATATTTCCAAAAACAATTTGAAATGTGGACTGGACTCGACAGACCACAGGACACTTTTCCACTTAGCATCAGTCCATCTTGGATGATCTCGGGCCGTGAAAAGCCGGTGACGTTTCTGGATGTTGTTGATAAATGGCATTCGCTTTGCATAGTAGAGCTTTAACTTGCACTTACAGATGTAGCGACAAACTGTATTTAGTGACAGTGATTTTCTCAAGTGTTCCTGAGCCCATGTGGTGATACCCTTCAGAGATTTGATACATTGCCATCTGTGGGATCGAAGGTTACGGTCATTCAATGTTGGTTTCCGGCCATGCCGCTTACGTGGAGTGATTTCTCCAGATTCTTTGAACCTTTTGATGATATTATGGACCGTAGATGTTGAAATCCCTACATTTCTTGCAATTGCACTTTGAGAAATGTTGTTCTTAAGCTGTTTGACTATTCGCACATGCAGTTGTGGACAAAGGGGTGTACCTTGCCTCATCCTTTCTTGAGAAAGACTGAGCATTTTTTGGGAAGCTGTTTTTATACCCAATCATAGCAATCATTACTACGGATAATTTGATCAAAAAACATAAACATAAGATCATTGTCTCTCAAAACGTTGTTAGTTAATGATATCATCAGAGACAACAATCTTAACGTCATCGGTCTCAGCGAAACCTGGCTTAAACCAAACGACTTTTTTGCGCTAAATGAGGCATGTCCTCCTAACTTTACACATGCGCCTATTGCCCGTCCTCTTAAAAGGGGTGGGGGGGTCGCACTAATATACAACGAAAACTTTAACCTTAGTCCTAACATAAATAATAAATATAAATCGTTTGAGGTGCTTACTATAAGGTTTGTCACACCGCTGCCTCTACACCTGGCTGTTATCTACCGCCCCCCAGGGCCCTATTCGGACTTTATCAATGAATTCTCAGAGTTCGTTGCTGATCTAGTGACACACGCCGATAATATAATCATAATGGGGGACTTTAATATCCATATGAATACCCCATCGGACCCACCGTGCGTAGCGCTCCAGACTATAATTGATAGCTGTGGTCTTACACAAATAATAAATGAGCCCACGCATTGCAACGGTAATACGATAGACCTAGTGCTTGTCAGAGGTATCACCGTCTCCAAAGTTAGGATACTCCCGTATACTAAAGTATTGTCCGATCATTACCTTATAAAATTCGAGGTTCAGACGCATGTTCGTCAAACTAATAATAATAATAACTGCCATAGCAGCCGCAACATTAATACGGCCACAACAACAACTCTTGCTGACCTACTGCCCTCGGTAATGGCACCATTCCCAATGTATGTGGGCTCTATTGATAACCTCACTAACAACTTTAACGACGCCCTGCGTGAAACCATTGATAACATAGCACCGCTAAAGTTAAAAAAGGCTCCAAAAAAGCGTACCCCGTGGTTTACAGAAGAAACTAGAGCTCAGAAATTATTATGTAGAAAGCTGGAACGCAAATGGCGCACGACTAAAGTTGAGGTGCACCATCAAGCATGGAGTGATGGTTTAATAACTTATAAACGCATGCTTACCTTAGCTAAAGCTAAATATTACTCAAATCTCATCCACCGTAATAAAAACGATCCTAAATTTTTGTTTAGTACGGTAGCATCGCTAACCCAACAAGGGACCCCTTCCAGTAGCTACACCCACTCAGCTGATGACTTTATGCAATTCTTTAGTAAGAAAATTGAAGTCATTATTAGAAAGGAGATTAAAGACAATGCGTCCCAGCTACAACTGGGTTCTATTAACACTGATACGATTGTATATACGTCGGATACCACCCTCCAAAATAGTTTCTCTCGTTTTGAGGAAATAACATTAGAGGAATTGTTACAACTTGTAAATGGAATAAAACAAACAACATGTGTACTTGACCCTCTTCCTGGGAAACTGATCAAGGAGCTCTTTGTATTATTAGGTCCATCAGTGCTAAATATTATAAACTTATCAATTTCCTCGGGCACTGTTCCCCTAGCATTCAAAAAAGCGGTTATTCATCCTCTTCTTAAAAGACCTAACCTCGATCCTGACCTCATGGTAAACTACCGACCGGTGTCTCACCTTCCCTTTATTTCAAAAATCCTCGAAAAAATTGTTGCGGAGCAGTTAAATGAACACTTAGCGTCTAACAATCTATGTGAAACCTTTCAATCCAGTTTCAGGGCAAATCACTCCACGGAGACAGCCCTCGCAAAAATGACTAATGATCTATTGCTAACAATGGATTCTGATGCGTCATCTATGTTGCTGCTCCTCGATCTTAGCGCTGCTTTCGATACCGTCGATCATAATATTTCGTATCAAAACACGAATTGGTATGTCAGACTTAGCCCTGTCTTGGTTTAACTCGTATCTTACTGATAGGATGCAGTGCGTCTCCCATAACAATGTGCCCTCGGACTACGTTAAGGTAGCGTGTTGAGTTCCCCAGGGTTCGGTCCTTGGCCCTGCACACTTCAGCATCTACATGCTGCCGCTAGGTGACATCATACGCAAATACGGTGTTAGCTTTCACTGTTATGCTGATAACACCCAACTCTACATGCCCCTAAAGCTGACCAACACGCCGGATTGTAGTCAGCTGGAGGCGTGTCTTAATGAAATTAAACAATGGATGTCCACTAACTTTTTGCAACTCAACACCAAAAAAACGGAAATGCTGATTATCGGTCCTGCTAGACACCGACCTCTATTTAATAATACAACTCTAACATTTGACAACCAAACAATTAAACAAGGCGACACGGTAAAGAATCTGGGTATTATCTTCGACCCAACTCTCTCCTTTGAGTCACACATTAAAAGCGTTACTAAAACGGCCTTCTTTCATCTCCATAATATCGCTAAAATTCGCTCCATTCTGTCCACTAAAGACGCTGAGATCATTATCCATGCGTTTGTTACGTCTCGCCTCGACTACTGTAACGTATTATTTTCGGGTCTCCCCATGTCTAGCATTAAAAGATTACAGTTGGTACAAAATGCGGCTGCTAGACTTTTGACAAGAACAAGAAAGTTTGATCACATTACGCCTGTACTGGCTCACCTGCACTGGCTTCCTGTGCACTTAAGATGTGACTTTAAGGTTTTACTACTTACGTATAAAATACTACACGGTCTAGCTCCATCCTATCTTGCCGATTGTATTGTACCATATGTCCCGGCAAGAAATCTGCGTTCAAAGGATTCCGGCTTATTAGTGATTCCCAAAGCCCAAAAAAAGTCTGTGGGCTATAGAGCGTTTTCATTTCGAGCTCCAGTACTCTGGAATGCCCTCCCGGTAAAAGTTTGAGATGCCACCACAGTAGAAGCATTTAAGTCTCACCTTAAAACTAATTTGTATACTCTAGCCTTTAAATAGACTCCCTTTTTAGACCAGTTGATCTGCCGTTTCTTTTCTTTTTCTCCTATGTCCCACTCTCCCTTGTGGAGGGGGTCCGGTCCGATCCGGTGGCCATGTACTGCTTGCCTGTGTATGGGCTGGGACATCTCTGCGCTGCTGATCCGCCTCCGCTTGGGATGGTTTCCTGCTGGCTCCGCTGTGAACAGGACTCTCGCTGCTGTGTTGGATCCGCTTTGGACTGGACTCTCGCGACTGTGTTGGATCCATTATGGATTGAACTTTCACAGTATCATGTTAGACCCGCCCGACATCCATTGCTTTCCTCCTTTCCATGGTTCTCATAGTCATCATTGTCACAGACGTCCCACTGGGTGTGAGTTTTCCTTGCCCTTATGTGGGCCTACCGAGGATGTCGTCGTGGTTAGTGCAGCCCTTTGAGACACTAGTGATTTAGGGCTATATAAATAAACATTGATTGATTGATTGATATAATTTTTATTTGTGTGTTTGAATATGTTTATCTTCTTCCATTTTAACTGTAAACATTGTAGAATGTTTTTTTAATGAATGCAAATTGGTTGGTCAGTTTGCTTCACTTCCGGTTTATGTGAAGAAACGCAAGTTAATTTCCTGTTGTACGGTTATGTTCAATGTGAATAAGGGCTGGGCGATATGGCCTTTTTTTAATACCTCTATTTTTAGGCCATATCGCGATACACGATATATCTCGATGTTTTGCCTTAGCCTTGAATGAACACTTGATACATATAATCACAGCAGTATGATGATTCTGGCACACACATTCATGTAATTTCCAAAACAGTAAGTGCAAGATTGTCAGGGACATTTTAAAACAAACTATGAGTGCACTTTTGTGCATGATGTCACTAAGATGACATGTCAACACAACACTAAAGTGCACTTTTTGTACAGAACACCACTACAATAGTTTAAAACAAATAAAGTGCACTTTTGTGCATGATTTTGTGGGGTGTGGCACCGAATGGAGATGTTGAAATGCGGAGTAAGCACTCTTCATTCTCTAGCAGGTGACTTCTCAAATGATGTTAGATATTAGCAGTAATGCTACTTTTTGTAGCAACACTTTACCACCACAGTTGACAAATTACGGTTGTCTCTTCGACATATTCCCACTTGAAGTCAAACCACCGCCAGACGATGGAGCCCCTGCGGTTTTTCTTGGGAATTAATTCTTCCTTCATTGTTTACCCGATTTGCACATTCTTCTTCTTGTATTACCACTCGCAACACTCCTGCTAGCATCACAGCTAACGTTACCCATGCTCCTACCTTTCTGCTCCGCGAGGGCGTAGACGTATGTGACGTATGACGTGACAGTATATGACGTGTGTAAGAAGGTGCGCTTGCTGTCTGTGAGAACGAGAGACAAGAAAGAGTGATACAAGCCCGTAGTGTAATACCCGCAGCTAAAAGCAACTGCGTGAGAACGTATACTCGAATATCACGATACAGTCATTTTCTATATCGCACAAACCCGCGATAAATCGGGTATATCAATTTATCGCCCAGCCTTAATGTGAATACTGTATCCTAGTTGTTTAGATCGTAATGTGTTTATACAAGGTTAGACTGGGGTCTGACCATTCCTATTGGGAAAAGCCGTTAATGTCTCTCGTTCATGTTAGCATTTAAGCTAGCAAACTAACGCTAATCCTTTAATAAATTGATCAACGTGCAGTTATCGATCAAAGTTTTTTAATCATTTCAATTTAATATGGTAATACTAACCTTACAGAGGTTATCATTACTGTTTAAGTGCATGTAGTAGAGTTAGTGCTCTGCCTCTTGCAGCCGTGACATTTGGCAATTACCGACGCTGGAGAAGTTACCGACTAAATTTTCATTTATCGTTCAGTTAGTTTACTTATCGACTATCGAATATAACCCTACCAACAATAGCTCTCCATACTGGTTATGCGTATTTAAACAGAAACATAATTGTTCCTTCTTCAGTACATGCTCCAACCCTCTGCAAGATTTACTGTAAATCAATATACGCATAATGAAAACACAACCCCCCCTTTGGTAATAATAATAACATTGCCTTTATGATGTATTGCAATTGAGTGCAGGAGAAAAGAAGCATAAAATGAACAGTGGAGGCTACTTCAAGTGCAGGATGAGATGATTCAGAACGATCCATAAATAACTCTGAAGATTTCTACTTCACTACTTTTCAGCGCACACTTCATTTTCACTATGCATTTATGTCTTTTTATCTCCATGGCGCTCGCTCGCCCCGCCGGGTAGAATTTATACAGAATAATAGTTTCACAGCAGCTTTTGAGCTCTGATAATATGAAACTGTGTCATTTGTTAATGCTGTCTGCTGCCTCACGGGCTGCATTGCTTACATGTATTACTCATGTGATGCGCCACCCCAGAAAAAAAAAAAAAGCTTTTTCTTTTTCTTTTTCAGAAAGGGCCAGATTCATGTATTTGTCTTGTAACTGTGCAGGGGATATTTTGTGTCATGCTCCCTTTGGTTGAAGGGAACACAATTGTCTGCTCCTTTATTTGAATACCTTAATCAAACAGTGCTGACTGCTGCTCGAGTAATGCACTGACTCCAGTACCAGAGAGAAGGCCCAGTGTTTATATACTCAGGCCCCACCCAGCTCATATATCCTCCCCAACAAATGATATCTGCCTTGATAGGACATGACTGAAGAGCTGAAGCTTTGTTGCCTGGTGGTCCTCGCTGCCTCCGATAAGTTGCGGAATGATGCGCTCCATTTGAATTCCTTATCTCGCTCCCTGTTTTTTATTACAGGCCTGCCTTTTGTGCACGTGTGTGTGCACGGTGCAAAGGTTTGATTACTTTCAATTTACATATTCAGACCGTCATGCTTGTGTCAATGGACGCGGACATGCGATTAGATATTTTTTGAAGGAACAGTATGGTGATCGTTAGGGGTGTAACGGTACAAAAAAATTTCGGTTCGGTACGTACCTCGGTTTAGTGGTCACGGTTCGGTTCATTTTCGGTACAGTAAGAAAACAACAAAATGTAAATTTTTTGGTTATTTATTTACCTAATTTGTAAACAATGGCTTGATCCTTTTAACATTGGTAACACTATAATAATTCTGCCCACGTTAATCCACATATAACTGCCTCAAGTTGTTGCTTAGATGAAAACAAATGACACAACTTTTCTTCTACATATAAAAAGTGTAACATTAAACAGTTTCAAGTCAACTCATCATGCTTGATTTATTACAGCATTGGGGAAGCCTGTAGTTGATTTTTTATTATGTTAATGTTATATTTGTATCAACAGGTGATAGCAGGGACCCTGCCATTCAAAACTAGGCTGCTACATTACTAATGATTAATGTAACTATAGCTGAAAAATAGTACAATAGCAATAGGAGAGATTATTCAACCCTAAAAACCATGGAGTTCATGTAGGCTTTATGATGCACTTACATTATTATATACATTATCAGAGACAGAAACTCTTCATTTAACATAATGTCCTTTTTTGCTGCTTCAACATACCTCAATCATCACTGTCCGTAACACGCACACACACACACACACACACACACACACACACACACACACACACACACACACACACACACACTCACACACACACACAGACGCACACACACACGCACACACCACAAAAAGAGCTAACGTTACGCTAAAAGCTAACTAGCCTTCACCTAAAGCCAGGACTGCGAGTGAGCTGAGCCGCAGTTTGTTTCTAGAAGGTCAACGGGCTCATAGTGATGTTTAGAAAGTAGTTGACTTGGAAGTTTTTCGTATAATTTGGGGAGAGTCCGTTGCTCCCCTGCTAAAGACTTATCTGCTCGAGGCTAAAGCGCTGACTAGATGTGCTCCAAATACGCACTGCTGATTGGCTTGTTATCGCTACTGTTGTAACCAATCAGATGGTTGTGTGTGAGGGACAATGCAGGGTGCTGTGCAGGAGACAGAGGCAGAACGGAGCGGAGCAGCTTGTTAAGACTTTAGAATAGGCGGCTACTTCACATGTTCGTGTGGAACTCGTTCGGTACTCCTCTGCACCGAACCGTAACCCCCGTACCGAAACGGTTGAATACAAATACACGTACCGTTACACCCCTAGTGATCGTATATAACTACAAGTGGTTGGTCGATCTTTATTTTAAGTTGGTGGACTACTTCCTGGTCCTTGTAGGTCAGGGGTGTCAAACGTAAGGCCTGCGCAACAGGTTTTTTCCGGCCCGCATGATGAGTTTGTCAGGTATAAAAATTAGTTGCTTTTTATTTTTAAACGTAAGAAACTGCTGTTCCAAATGTGTCCACTGGATGTCACAATAGCAATTCTGTTAGGCAAACAAACGGTTTGTACCGGGGACAAGCAAAAGGTACATAGTAAAGGGTGACTGTAGCTCCTCCTCCTCCTTGACCCACAAGAAACTTAAAACCTGCCGTTTTATGTCATCGGCTTTGAACACATCGTCATTTGGCACCCTCCTTGCCCCAAAATGTCTCTGTCAAACACTAGAAACGTGAATTTAACCCTCTTGAATCGTTTTTACCTCCGTTTCTTACGGTTTGTTGAGTTAAGCACTGCATTCAATCCAGAAAGACTGTGACTTAAAGTTTAATCCTGGCTTTGTAACTACACTGAGACGAAGTCCAAGCTCATTGTGTTTTTGAAGCTGCACCAATTTTTTCAGAATTCTCAACAAACTTGATATGTCCAGAGGATTATTGGTGATTTGTACGTTTTCATAATGTGCTTGTTCTATTTTTGGTCAATGTAAAACAAAGAAAACAACCTGGAGTTGTCTTTATTTGTAAGTTATCATGCCATACTTTTACCATTACGGCCCACTTGGGAATAGATTTTCCTCTACACGGCCCCTGAGCTAAAAGGAGTTTGACACCCGTGTAGTAGGTAGTACCTTTGTGATTCTTAGAAGGATTTTATGATTCTTTCCTTGGTCTATGCGCCACTCCAATGTGTTTATTGTATAACCTTGGTAATCCTGTAACTGATCCTACCCCACTATTTACCATGTCAAAACGACCAAGTACTGTATTTATTACTGCTTTTGCTCCCGTCTGCAAGGCAACCAGATGGCTACAATGAGAATGGAATTTAGTAATCTCACAGCAACCTCTTTCAAGGCCAACTAACCCTAATATGGTTTGGCACGAAATGATATACGGTAAATTCCCAGATAACCACTTTATGCATGTGCCCCAATTGTGTTTTTTAGTTTAGTCTGTTTTAATTACACATTCAAAGTTGCATTGGAATAATCTCCTGTTTACAAATTCACAATCCAACATGTCCAAAAAGGAGTAGGAAGAAGCAGCCCTTCCCATTTTCCCTTTCACATACATATTCATTGACTTGGAAACTCGAGGGTTTCTCAATTAGGTGTACAGTAGACCTCTAACAAGGCCAAACGTTCCAGAATTCTAAACCCTTTAAAAAGATGATGCTCAAAAGTTGGATTCTAGTGAAGTTACCAGGGATGGGCATATTAATCATTCAGTTACAGTACATTTGGAAAAGTATTTACTTTTTACACTTTGTTATGTACAACATTATTCCAAAATGGAATAAATCCATTTTTGTCCTCAAATTTCTACAGACAATACCCTATATTGACAATGTGAATTGTTTATTTTTTATATTTTTGCTAATTTATGAAAATTAAAACAAAACAAAAATAACATGTACATAAGTATTCACATCATTTGCTTAATACTTGGTTGATGCACCTTTGGCAGCAATTACAGCCTCAAGTACTTTTGAATACAAGCTTGGCACAACTATCTTTGGGCAATTTTGCCCATTCCGCTTTCCAACGCCTTTCAAGCTCTGACAAGTTGGATGAAAAGCGTTGGGTTTCATCCTAGATGTCACTGTACATTTACATTTAATTAATGCATGATGGTAAAAATGCTGTCAAATATACTTTTCTTGACCGAAAATAAAGAACAACAAATTGATGGGAGCTATGAAAACTTGCAAGCAGAACTCCAATGCAGTTGCACCTCGATACATCATACTTCAAACATTGCAGCTTCATTACAGCGCTGATTTTTTTTGTTGTTTTTGTATTTTTTAAGGCATATTCAGCATTTTTTTGGTCCTAAATGAAGGATTTCAAGCATTAAAATGTCGAAATAAACTAAAAAGATCAATACTACAGTAGTATTGGTTACTAGAGGAGACCAAACCAGTCAGAGGGTGCGCTTTAGCTGATGGTCATTGACTTGTGTGAGTGCTAGATCAGGCAGCATTTGTCAGTGCATAACTGCAAGCTAATCAATGGCTAACATGGCTATTAGGCTAGTTGTATGTACATATTGCACCATTATGCCTCTTGTGTAGGTATATTTGAGCTCATTTGTAGTATAATTTAATTGTCTCATGACAAATTATCTGTGTGTAACATTGGCTGCATTTCTTGTTTGTGTGCCATGTGTTGCAAACCAACAGCTACACCTTTGGGGCATTAAAAAAAGCCAGTCTCTTCCATTCTGGAAGAGACTGGCTTTTTTTAATGCCCAAAGGTGTAGATGTGGTTTGCAACCACATGGCACACAAACAAGAAATGCAGCCAATGTTACACACAGATAATTTGTCATGAGACAATTAAATTATATACAAATGAGCTCAAATATACCTACACAAGAGGCATAATGGTGCAATATGTACATACAACTAGCCTAAATAGCATGTTAGCATTGATTAGCTTGCAGTTATGCACTGACCAAATGTGCCTGATTAGCACTCCACACAAGTCAATGACATCAGCAAAGCGCACCTTTGTGCATTCAGGCACAGCACAAAATGTTTGGTGGACAAAAAGACACAAAGAAGGAGTGGAAGATTTTACATGTAAACAAACTGTTGTGTCACAGGTGAGTTCAAGAACCGCCAAAATTAGTACGACAAAACGATGTTCGCCAAATACTCATATTAAACATATTTAACAGTGGGCTTTCTAACAATTGGGAAAGTTTGTGTCATGTTCGTCCTCAAACAAAATACATACTAAAAAAAATGTTCCCCCCATCTTTTTCATTTTCAATCCTTTTTAAAAAATGCTCCAGAGAGCTGCAAGGGTGGCACAGTTTGTACAAACCTCCTTAGAAGAGGTACCAAGTGAAGCGGTGGCACCGTGACACTGCAATAGTGTTTCGCGTGTTCACTGTTGTCGCTTTTAGCTAATGACAAGCTCTGTGGCATGTGACAGTGAGGCTCAAACAGAGAGAATCAAAGGATGAGTGAGAGTCAAATAGGTTGAAGTAATCAGTGGCCTGGTATGTGGACCCTGTGCGTGCCTGTGCGTGCATGTGCGTGTGTGTGTGTGTGTGTGCGTGTGTGTGTGTGTGTGTGTGTGTGTGTGTGTGTGTGTGTGTGTGTGACCAGCCTTTCCACAATGGTATGCACGGCCTTCCTCTGCACAGGACTATGAAAGCAATTGTGATTGTGATTCCGGAGTCAGCAAAACGCTTGAATGGTCCTGAGTTAGCATGACTGACACACACACACACACACACACACACACACACACACACACACACACACACACACACACACACACACACACACACGCACACACACACACGCACACACGCACATACAGAAAGTGGGGAGAGGGGGTGTATGAGCACAAACAGACACTACATCATATTCCCCACACTCTGACACCCAGAGGAGGTTTTTATTAGGGACTCTGACCGAATGAAATATTTATTGAAACCATTTCAATAAAACTGGAATCGGCGCTGACATGGTCACACAGTCTGAACTTTCCTTCTTCTCCTTATATTTCCACCTCGGTGACTTCATTTTATCTGCTTTACTTGTAATGTCGCCTCCATAAAGTAACAAAAAAAAAAAAAGATTTTGAGTTCATTTGTAGTGTGTGCTTTGACAAGATTGTCCACTCTGCGAGAAGGGCGGCATGAATGCATTGGAAAAAATGTGGCCAGGGGTCAGGCTGTGAATGTGTATATATATATATGTGTGTGTGTGTGTACATATATATATAATATATATATATATATATATATATATATATATATATATATATATATATATATATATATATGTATCAGTGACGAGCGGTGAGGTTCATGGCTGGTGAGGCACTGACCTCATCACAGTCAGATTTATAAACATATATGAACCCTATAGAGCAGTGGTCCCCAACCTTTTTGTATCCGCGGACAGGTCAACGCTTAATAATTTGTCCCGGACCCCGGGGGGGATCCTTTTTTTTTCTTTCTTTGTTTTTTTTTTTTTCTTCTTTGTCATGAAAAAGGGACGTTTTTGTCATGAAAAAGGGAGGTTTTTGTGATTGGTGCACTAATTGTAAGTGTATATTGTGTTTTTTATGTTGATTTAATAAAAAAATAATAAAATATTTTTTTTTTATTTTAATTTTTTTTTTAAATAAAAAATTCTTCTGCGGCCCGGGCCGCGCACCGGTGGTTGGGGACCACTACTATAGAGTATCACCATTTGATTGGCAGCAGTTAACGGGTTATGTTTAAAAGCTCATACCAGCATTCTTCCCTGCTTGGCACTCAGCATCAAGGGTTGGAAGTGGGGGTTAAATCAACAAAAATGATTCCCGGCTGCTGCTGCTCACTGCTCTCCTCACCTCCCAGGGGGTGAACAAGGGGATGTGTCAAATGCAGAGGACAAATTTCACCACACCTAGTGTGTGTGTGTGACAATCATTGGTACTTTAACTTAATTTAGCAGGTACTTTATCTAATATAATATAGTATAAATAGATTACATTTATTATTATCATTATTAGCGATAATACTGCTAACATTAACAATATTAAATAATCACATATATGTACAAAATAACAAACACGACAGTACACAGTGATGTCACTATGACAGGTGTAACAGCGCACCAGCGGCAGTGTTCAATCATTGTCTTTACTGTAGCATAAAAAATGCAGATGGCCTTAAAATGCCACAATACTCAGTCACCATATTTAAGTACCCAAAATAAAGACTCGACATAAATATAAATTCAATCTGATCAGAAACATTGGAGGAAACGAGATTAAAACCCGATGCTAACCGCCCATAGAAAATACATGGGTACGGCATAATATCTCAACATCGACACACTCTTTCATCGCAACTCGGCCCTGATGGTCGGCACCTATAAGTTTACAATTAGTTGTAAATGTTGGACGGTTGTTTCTGCGGTTGCACTACTTCGGCCTAGCCGAGTAGTGCACTAATGATCTCTGGGATCACTAGCGCCCTCTACCACCAGGAGGCCGGAGAACAGGAGCCTCACATTGTACGTCTTCGCAGCAGTTTTATGATTGCCCAGCACAAAAAATACGTTACACACATTCAGTTGTTGACAAAATACACTGTACATTATATACCTCAGCTAACTAAACTACGGAAATGTGTAATATAATTCATTTAGCAATACGGTCTCACTGCACCTCAGACAGCAGTTAGCTGAGTCATTGCGCAATCAACGGGAGGCTCAGCTGGCTGTGACTCACCGCAAGTAATTCTCAGTATTTGAACGGCAAATGTAAACAATTAAGCGATTTTGAATAAAAAATAATTTAAAACTGGTTAAGTTAAATGGAAAATAACTTTATAGTATAATCACTGGATACAATAGCAATATAATATATATTTTTTCTTTTTACATTTTTTTTTCTTTCCATAATATATATATATATATATATATATATATATATATATATATATATATATATATATATATATATATATATATATATATATATATATATATATATACAGTATATATATCCATATCCATCCATCCATCTTCTTCCGCTCATCCGAGGTCGGGTCGCGGGGGCAGCAGCCTAAGCAGGAATGCCCAGACTTCCCTCTCCCCAGCCACTTTGTCCAGCTCTTCCCGGGAAATCCCGAGGCGTTCCCAGGCCAGCCGGGAGAGATAGTCTTCCCAACGTGTCCTGGGTCTTCCCCGTGGCCTCCTACCGGTCGGATGTGCCTGAAATACCTCCCTAGAGACGCGTTCGGGTGGCATCCTGACCAGATGCCCTAACCAACTCATCTGGCCCCTCTCGATGTGGAAGAGCAGCGGCTTTATTTTGAGCTCCTCCCAGATGGCAGAGCTTCTCACCCTATTTTAAGGGAGAGCCTCGCCACCCGGCGGAGGAAACTCATTTCGGCCGTTGTACCCGTGATCTTGTCCTTTTAGTCACGACCCAAAGCTCATGACCACAGGTGAGGATGGCAACGTAGATCGACCGGTAAATTGAGAGTTTTGCCTTCCGGCTCAGCTCCTTCTTCACCACAACGGATTGATACAGCGTCCGCATTACTGAAGACGGTGCTCCGATCCGCCTGTCGATCTCACAATCTACTCTTCCCTCACTCATGAACAAGACTCCGAGGTACTTAAACTCCTCCAGTTGGGGCAGGGTCTCCTCCCCAATCTGTAGATGGCACTCCACCCTTTTCGGGGCAAGTACCATGGACTTGGGCTCATTCCGGTCACTCCACACTTGGCTGCGAACCGATCCAGTGAGAACTGAAGATCCCGGCCAGATGAAGCCATCTGGACAACATCATCTGCAAAAAGCAAAGACCCAATCCCGCGCCCACCAAACCGTAACCCCTCAACACCTTGACTGCGCCTAGAAATTCTGTCCATAAAAGTTATGAACAGAATCTGTGACAAAGGGCAGCTTTGGCAGAGTCCAACCCTCACTGGAAACATGTCCTACTTACTGCCGGCAATGCGGACCAAGCTCTGACACTGATCGTACAGGAGTAAACCGCCACAATCAGACAGTCCGACACCCCATACTCTCTGAGCACTCCCCACAGGACTTCCCTGGGGACACGGTTTAATGCCTTCTCCAAGTCCACAAAACACATGTAGACTGGTTTGGCAAACTCCCATGCACCCTCAAGGACCCTGCCGAGAGTATAAAGCTGGTCCACAGTTCCACGACTATCCGGCGTAGCCTCCTCTCCAGTACACCTGAATAGATCTTACCGGTAAAGCTGAGGAGTGTGATCCCACGATAGTTGGAACACACCCTGCGGTCCCCCTTCTTAAAGAGAGAGATCACCATCCCGGTCTGCCAATCCAGAGGTACCGCCCCCGATGTCCACCCGATGCTGCAGAGTCTTGTCAACCAAGACAGCCCCACAGCATCCAGAGCCTTAAGGAACTCCGGGCGAGTATCATCCACCCCTGGGGCCTTGCCACCGAGGATCTTTTTAACTACCTCAGCAACCTCAGCCCCAACAAATAGGAGAACCCACCACAGATCCCCCAGGCACTGCTTCCACATAGGAAGACATGTTGTTGGGATTGAGGAGGTCTTCGAAGTATTCCTTCCTCCTATCCACAACATTCGCAGTTGAGGTCAGTAGAACACCATCCGCACCATACACGGTGTTGACAGTGTACTGCTTCCCCTGCCTGAGGCGCCGGATGGTGGCTGGAATCGCTATGAAGCCGTCCGGAAGTCGTTTTCCATGGCTTCTCCGAACTTCTGCCATGTCCGAGTTTTTGCCTCCGCGACCGCTGAAGCTGCACACCGGTCAGCCTGTCGGTACCTGTCCACTGCCTCCGGAGTCCTATGAGCCTAAAGAACCCAATAGGACTCCTTCTTCAGCTTGACAGCATCCATCACCGCCGGTGTCCACCAACGGGTTCGAGGATTACCGTCACGACAGGCAAAAACTACCTTGCGGCCACATCTCCAGTCAGCCGCCTCAACAGTAGAGGTGCGGAACATGGTCCACTCGGACTCAATGTCCAGCACCTCCCTCTCGACATGTTCAAAGTTTTTCCAGAGGTGGGAATTGAAACTCTCTTTGTCAGGAGACTTCTGCCAAACGTTCCTAGCAAACCCTCACAATGCTTGGGCCTGCCAGGTCTGTCCGGCATCTTCCCCCACCATCACAGCCAACTCACCACCAGGTGGTGATCGGTTGAAAGCTCCGCCCCTCTCTTCACCCGAGTGTCCAAAATATGAGGCTGCAAATCCGATGACACAACTACAAAGTCGATCATGGAACTGCGGCCTAGGGTGTCCTGGTGCCAAGTGCACATATGGACACCCTTATGTTTGAACGTGGTGTTTGAGCACAAAAGTTCAAAACACCACTCGGGTTCAGATTCGGGTGGCCATTCTTCCCAATCACGCCTCTCCAGGGTTCACTGTCGTTGCCAACATGAGCGTTGAAGTCCCCCATTAGAACAAGGGAATCACCCGGGGGAGCACTTTCCAGTACTCCCTCGAGTGTATCCAAAAAGGGTGGGTACTCTGAACCGCTGTTTGGTGAGTAAGCACAAACAACAGTCAGGACCCATCCCCCCACCCGAAGGCGGAGGGAGGTTACCCTCTCGTCCACTGGGTTGAACTCCAACGTACAGGCTTTGAGCCGGGGGGCAACAAGAATTGCTATCCCAGCTCGTCGCCTCTCACTGCCGGCAACGCCAGAGTGGAAGAGAGTCCAGTCCCTCTCGAGAGAAGTGGTTCCAGAGCCCTTGCTGTGCGTCGAGGTGAGTCCGACTATATCCAGCCAGAACTTCTCTACCTCGCGCACTAGCTCAGGCTCCTCCCCCCCCCAGTGAGGTGACGTTCCACGTCCCAAGAGCTAGCTTATGTAGCCGAGGATCGGACCGCCAAGTGCCCTGTCTTCGGCTGCCGCCCAGCTCACACTGCACCCGACATCTATGGCCCCTGCTATGGGTGGTGAGCCCATTGGAAGGGGGGACCCATGTTGCCTCTTCGGGCTGAGCCCGGCTCGCCATCGTGCCCCAACTCCGGGCCTGGCTCCAGAGGGGGGCCCCGGTGACCCGCGTCCGGCCGAGGGAAATCTGAGTCCTTTTGTAGTGTTATTCATAGAGGTTTTCGATTTATTGCACCTTTTTTTTGTTAAGTACATAGCTTTACAGGTGTTCATTCATAGTTGTGATGTCTTCAGTGACAATCTACAATGTAAATAGTCATGAAAATAAAGACAACACATTGAATGAGAAGGTGGCCCGTTTTGTATATGTAAATATCAGAGGTGTGGACTCGAGTCACATGACTTGGACTCGAGTCAGACTCGAGTCATGAATTTGATGACTTTAGATTCGACTTGACAAAATGTAAAAAGACTTGCAACTCGAATTAGACTTTAACACCAATGACTTGTGACTTGACTTGGACTTGAGCCTTTTGACTTGACATGACTTGCTACTTTCCCCAAAACCCAACGATTAAAAAGTTATTCAGGAGCGCTCCGTATCTTCCATTGTGTACGCGTGTTTGTCAACATGTGTGCGATGACAGCCTGTGCGCTACTTGTCAGTACAACAGCCAATCAAATTACATCCACGTTGTTTTCGTCACACAGCATTCAGCCAATCAAATTGCAGGAAAACCAACGAAGAAGAGCTTTCAAACAACAGAAGAATAAGTGAATACAATTATGCCATAAAGTGTTTTGTTTGGGTATTAAAAGTACGACTTGGTCAACAAAACAGTAATTGCCGTAAGCAAAACATGCGGTTGGAAGATTACAGACGGAGACGCAACAACTTCCAACTTCGTTCGACATTTGAAGTTGCACAAAGAAGGGTACGTTTTGAATGTTAGCTTGCGTTTATTGGCTGAGTAACGTGACTTTATTTGCTGTGGAGTTAAATCAGTGAGGCTGTAAACTCACTGCTAACGTTATGAACATAGACATCTTATAAGTAGACGCAGCATCGAGCGCTACTGCCTGTTGCCGCAGACGAGACGCGGGGCCGCCATCTTGGAGTGGTGATCCGCTCCACTCAGTGCAATTCATTTGGCAGGAGCAATGAACTGTCAGTGCATTTCATACATCTTACCTCACTGAATATCACTTATATTCACGCGCTTTTTTGTCATATGTGTAACTATGATAGAGGACACATGTCTTGGCGTGTTCATAATTTGCTTAACAGAAATAGAATATTCTTATATGCTATAAGTGACCAGACGTCTGAGATCAAAACTGGGAATATAATCCCAGAGAAGGGGAAAAAACATTCAGCTATTTTGAAGTTGAAGAAACAATATGATTAGGTTGTATATACACGCGTATATCCTACATAAACAATGTATGAATACATTACATATCTGTATATCTTACGGACCTATAGACCAGATGTTCTCAAATGAGGGTACTTGAAGGTATGCAAAGGGGTACATGATATTTTTTTTAATATTCTAAAAATAGTAACAATTCAAAATCCTTTATAAATATATTTATTGAAAAATACTTCAACAAAATATGAATGTAAATTCATAAACTGTGAAAAGAAATGCAACAATGCAATATTCAGTGTTGACAGCTAGATTTTTTTGTGGACATGTTCTATAAATATTGATGTTAAAGATTTCTTTTTTGTGAAGAAATGTTTAGAATGAAGTTGATGAATCCAGATGGATCTCTATTACAATCCCCAAAGAGGGCACTTTAAGTTGATGATTACTTCTATGTGTAGAAATCTTTATTTATAATTGAATCACTTGTTCAACAAGTTTTTAGTTATATTTACATCTTTTTTTGTATAAATAGTTCAACAAAGTCCACTACAAATGAGCAATATTTTGCACTGTTATACAGTTTAATAAATCAGAAACTGATGACATAGTGCTGTATTTTACTTCTTTATCTCTTTTTTCAACCAAAAATGCTTTGCTCTGATTAGGGTGTACTTGAATTAAAAAAATGTTCACAGGAGTTACATCACAGAAAAAAGGTTGAGAACCACTGTTATAGACTTTATCTCTGTTGCTGCAACAGCAGAGAGTTTTTTCTGTCTTGACACTTTGTATTGATATTTTCTATTACATTCTTCCTTTAAATGACCATGTTTACAGTGATTGTTTTATATGTATTTTTCATGTATGTTGCTTTGGATAAAAGTGACTGCCAAATACTTAAACATATATAAACACCTGAAAGTCTTTATGTCAGCTAAAACCACCAATCTGTTTCACTGGATTCAGAATAAAACCATTCTGTCTTACTCAACAAAGTTAGTATTTGAATATTGTTACTTGCAGACTTATCTGTGGTTACAATAAAATGAGAATGCATCATAATCAATGGCGGCTGGTGAATTTTGTTTTAGGTGGGCCTGAAAGTTTGTAAACCAAATACCTGTAGGGGGGTCATCCTCCCTCAGAAGATTTCTTTGTGATTTTCACATACAAATATTGTAGTTCTTTGCTCCTGCTTAACTCTGTGGTAATATTCTTTTCACAAAATACAACCAATAGTATGTTAATGTAAATTCTTACTTGTGAAAAGTAATCCTCCAATTCTTATTTTCAACAGTCCGCTCAATTGAGCAGGAAAACGCTGAATACCAGCCCAGCATCTTTTTTTTCTACCTGTCAAATGTTAGTTTAGGCTGTTTGCCGGCTCCTCATCACCACTTCAAGATGGCGGCCAAATTGCTTGCGTCACAGCAGCCAATTCTGCGTCTACTTATAAGATGTCTATGGTTATAACGTCATTGCAAACACTGCAATCTGTTGCGTCCACTGCAGATGTTACCTTATTCATACTTATTGTCAAGTGATTTTTTTTAAGCAGGGTTGCATGAGGTACCTACACATAACGTTACATTAATGAATGTATCACACACAGTAACGTAACATTAGCCGGCGGTCAGCAGCACCGCGTATTTTAGCCACCTATAAAAAGACAAACATAGTCAAATAAAGGTCAGTTAAAATGTATACTATATAAAGAATATGTGTACATATTCCATAGAGCCCTGACATCTAACAAGTACAGCACTGTTCATTGTTATGTTCATGTATTTGTTGTTTTTCATGTGTACACACACATAAACACATACAGTATGAGATGAGATCAATGAGATAAGGTGACAACATGACATAAACTGCTGATGAACTAGTTACAATGCAATATTCCATGGAAATACAATGTTAACACTTTTGTGCAAATAAGTACAGTTGCACTTGTTTTTTTTTAATAATAAATACATACAGCGTTTTAAAAGCATACACAATCTGTGTACATATATTAGTCTGTGGTTAAAAAGACTTGAAATGACTCGAAACCCAAAATGCAGGACTTGGGACTTGACTTGAGACTTTCCAGTATTGACTTTGGACTTGACTCGGACTTGCCTGTCTTGACTCGGGACTTGACTCAAGACTTGAGGGCAAAGACTTGAGACTTACTTGTGACTTGCAAAACAATGACTTGGTCCCACCTCTGGTAAATATATATCATCTGTCTCTTGGTGGATTAGACGGACTGTATTTTCCTTACATTAAACAAAAAAAAGTCATATGTCCAGTGATGTTTAAAAACTCGACACTCGGAGTCGATTTCGCCATGTTTTTCCCCTCGTGCACTAAGTGACCGAAAAAGCGCGCACTTGCCCGACTTTGCGGCGCGAGAGCGATGACGTCACGTTATTGATAGGAAAATGCATTTTTCGACAATATGATTTGCTTGAGCGGCTAGGTGACCCAGTAACAAGCAGTAGACAACGGATAGATGGATGGGCGAGAAAGGACAGATCAATAAATAAATGAAATAAAATATATATATATTTTTTTTCTCGGCACTACCCGGGGGCCGGATTTTAGAGGCTGGCGGGCCAAATCTGACCCCTGATCTATTGTAAATTAAAAATAATAGCGTGACCCGTAGATGGGTGTATTGGCCTTAATGCAAGCAGACTGTAACAGCCAAAAGGTAAAAATGTATTTGTTCTGCAACTATTTACATATTTTGACCAACATTTCTTTTATGTTCCTCTAGTCTGCACATGTGCAAAAAAAGACTGTGCTGCGCTGCATCATAATGAGAGGTATTTTCCTCATGTAGCAAAATAGGGAAACCAAAATATAATTCTGTGTGGTGCAGACCATTGCACGCCACAACCAGCATAGCACACATTTGTCACTGACAATCAAAACAAACCACTACTATTTCTCATAGCTGATTTTTTTTGGGAGGGGATTGATTTATTATATTGTGCAAGTGTACCTAATGTTGTGTCCAGTGAAGTGGTGCCATGGTTACGGATTAGTGGATACAATACATCCCATAATGAAGCCCAGGCACCTCTTTCTCTGTCTAAAGTCCGTTTATATTAGTCAGCCAGAGCCATCCCACGGGGCGGTGCAATGGCATTCTCATTTTTACACAACTTAAGAAGAAACCCGCGCCAGCACCCGCTACAGAACAGTCCCCTGGGTGTTTAGTTAAATGTTGATTATGCTCGTTAATAGCTGCACGAAATCAGACATAACGACGTGTGACAGCATGTTAAAGTTGATGTGTACATAATAAAGCGTCTCTGTCGGGAATATTTTCTTTTTTTAATTCATACATTCTGTATGTTTCTGGAGTGGTTCATGAGAGGTTGTTATTACAGTTTTAAACCATTATAAAGGCACTTATCAAGATACATTTAATTGAAAAACAAGAATCAACTTACTGTGGTATATAACTAGACTTTTTCAAAAATTGTAATCACAGTTAATTGATATTTTTTTGCAATGATAAGTAATACAGTATTGAATCCAATATAACAACCAAGGATTGCTGCTTTGTGTCAAGACCTGTTTTTGGACAATTATTTTTTTCAGTCGAAATCATAAACAAAACAAGACACAATTGATAAAACAAAAAACAAAAAAACTGAATTCCTCTTATCAATAAAATAACAACTGTTAACTTCCAATTAAAAAACAACACTATTTTTAGTCGCTTGCGCTTAGATCACTTTATTATTATTATTATCTTAATATTAGCATTGCAACAATAGGTGCCTGACAAATAATTAATGTGCTGATATGAGGAGTATGACATCAAACGATAGATCCCATAACATAAACAAAAATAGTTAAAATTACCAATTAAAATAATTTTTTCAATGAGGCAAGGTTAGTTGTTCTATGCTGTGGGTGGATTTGGGTGAGCAAATCAAGTGCTCCTTTTTTCCTACTTGAGCATGTTGTAAAGGTCCTCTGAGCTCACTGTAAACAAACAAACATGCCATTGATCTTGTGTGACTTCTTTAATGATTCAGAGGATGCCGTTCCTCTTGCCAAATGCACAAAAGGTTCTGCGAACGTTTTCGCGGTAAGTGGAAAAAAACATCACGCTTCAACACATCCAACCTGATCAGCCACCTGAAACACCAGCATCGCTACAAAGATTTTTTGAAAGCCTAAAAAGATGCCTCCTAGCAGGAACAAGACATTAAAATATCATTGAGAACTTGTTTGTTTTAGTTCCTGACTTTGATCAACGCAAATATAACGTTGAAACAACATGCTTTTTGACGACGTTTATTCAATGTCAGGTTGTGACGTTGATTTGCCCATTGAATTTGGGTCATATCCCAACCAACAATGTGGATCCAACGTTGTCTCACTTTACAAACACAACTATAAATAAAAATAAAAAAATTAAAACTTTTTTTTTTTCTCTTTCTTTTTTTTTTTCGGCTTTTGAATCGCTCGACCGCTCATAATAGCAATGGGACTCTGTCTGTGAATGGAGCTTGTAGTTACATATTATATTAATATGTAAATATTATATGAATATGTATATAAATATGCACATAAAGTGTTGTAATTATATTCCAACCCCGCGTTCTTCTTGGTCATCGCCGCCGCCGCTGCTGCCTATTTTCATGACTATGTAGATTGTATGTTGTAGATTGTTACTGAAGGCGCCAAACTATTAATGAACACATGTGGAGTTGTGCAATAAACAAAAAAGGTAAAATAACTGAAAACATGTTTTATATTCTAGTTTCTTCAAAATAGCCACTCTTTGCTCTGATTCCTGCTTTGCACACTCTTGGCATTCTCTCGATGAGCTTCTAGCACACCTGTGAACTGAAAACCCTTTCAGGTGACTACTTCTTTTTAGCCCATCGCGAGGATGCCAAGAGTGTGCGAAAAAGTAATCAGGACAAAGGGTGGCTATTTTGAAGAAACTACAATATAAAACATGTTTTCAGTTATTCTACCATTTTTTTAAGTACATAACTCCACATGTGTTCATTCATAGTTTTGATGCCTTCAGTGACAATCTACAATGTGAATAGTCACAAAAATAAAGGAAAACCAATTGAATGATAAGGTGTGTCCAAACTTTTGGCCTGTACTGTATATATACATCAATTATTTTTCTTGACAAGCGGGGAGTTACAACATCTGTATCAGCTTAAAAAAAAAAAAAATTGTACATCCCTACTCATAACTCCGCGGTTTGCTTTTGTGATTGATTGAAACTTTTATTAGTAAATTGCGCAGTACATATTCCGTACAATTGACCACTAAATGGTAACACCCAAATAAGTTTTTTAACTTGTTTAAGTCGGGGTCCACGTTAATCAATTCATGGTAACTAACTTCAATCTTCACTAGTTCATTGGCGTGTTTGTGTGTGTGGGTGGCAGGAAGAAAAGCTCGGACACACTCTGAAAGAAAGTCATTTGGTGCCACCTGTTTGTGAAAATCATGGACGCCAAATTTAAGATGACTCATGCAATAGAAAAATAGCATCTTATATTCGGGTCAGCTTGCCACGTATGGTTTATAGTCATGCATATAGGTGAGTGGTTGCATCAGTCGGGATGAATGACTTTTGGTTCTACACTGCATCAGACACACTGTGTATGTTGGACAGTGTGGTGGGCATGTATGCTTAAATGCATGCATGGAAGACGAAGGAATCTGGACAAACATTCCCTCTTGCTTCAGCTTCCTGAGGTATGTCCTGTGCAAACATAGCGGGCCCTGCTATAAGCTCCTTGCCATGCTGGTAAGGCTGTCTTGTTTTAATGGAATATCCTTTACAAATATTATCAGCCCAATGTCAGCGCCATGTTTGCTCTTTACAGCTTGATGCCACCCACATGTAAGTTGAATTTACGGCTCGTTCTGCAGAGATTGATGTGATTATTTTGGAAGGGCAGGGGAAAATGTTCCTCCCAAATACTTTCAGGTAGGTTTCTAAGTTCATGTGAGCTATTGTTGCTCACTTGTCGAAAGTACTTCTTTATCGCATCTGACATATACTGTATTGCCAAAAGTTTTTGGCCACGTGCCTATACCCACATATGAACTTGAAGTGCCATCCCATGGAATTGTCCAAAATGTTTTGGTATCTTGGAGCATTCAAAGTTCTTTTCACTGGAACTAAGGGGCCAAGCCCAACTCCTAAAAAAAACAACCCTACACCACAATTCCTCCCCCACCAAATTTCACACTCAGCACAATGCAGTCCGAAATGTAGCGTTCTCCAGACAACCTCCAAACCCAGACTGGTCCATCAGATTGCCAGATGGAAAAGCGTGATTCATTACTGCTCTAGAGTCCAGTGGCAACATGCTTTACACCACTGCATCCCACGCTTTGCATTGGACTTGGTGACGTATGGCTTAGATGCAGCTGCTCGGTCATGGAAACCCGTTCCATGAAGCTCTCTGCGTACTGTATGTGGGTTAATTGGACGAAAACATGACGTTTGGAGCTCTGTAGCAACTGACTGTGCAGAAAGTCTTTGCACTATGCGCTTCAGCATCGGCCGACCCCTCTCTGTCAGTTTACTTGGCCTACCACTTGGTGGCTGACTTGCTGTTGTTCCCAAACTCTTAATTTTTCTTATTATAAAGTTGACTTTGGAATATTTAGGAGCAAAGAAATTTCAGGGCTGGATTTGTTGCACAGGTGGCATCCTATGACAGTTCCATGCTGGAAATCACTGAAAGCGGCCCATTCTTTCACAAATATTTGTAGAAACAGTTTTCATGCCTGAGTGCTTGATTTCCTACACCGGGCCAAGTGATTAGGATACCTGATTCTCATCATTTGGATGCGTGGCCAATTACTTTTGGCAATATAGTGTATTTAGCTAGCAGATTGAGTATGATTGCTTGGCCAAGGCTGGACTTGTTGGAGAAGCCGCGGGAGACCACAAAACTACAGAGGGAATCCAACCGTGGCTCGTTTTTGGAAAATAATGATGAGCTAAGTGATTGTTTACAAGGGCCCGCAAGAAGTGTCGGAGAAAGTCTGCTACATGGAAGTTATAATACCATGGAATCATCCCTCACTCGCACTGTTATTATATTTGCTTTTAAGCATGGGAGTTGGCTGCAACACAATTATGGTAGGAGAACGGAACTTGACTGAGGTTGTTAAAAAAAAAGTTGAAGGGTCAAAGAGGCACGTTTTTTTTTTTTTTTTGTTTTGGTGCGATGACATGAGTGATAATCCGGCACAGAAGAGATACACAGTCCAATGAAAAATTCTGGAAATGATGACATAGGGTTAATGGAGTTATTTTATCGAGTAGTAGTTTAGGTTTTTGAAGAAGCCTAAGATGTATTTGCAAGTGTAGAAAAGGGTGACATGAGCCAATCTTTTTATAGTTTTGTTAATAACACAGTAGACAGTTAAAAAAAAAAAAAAGCCTAAAGCAGCACTTACTGGCATAACCCACGAGAACCGAGAAAATCATACGCTTGTGTGTGTGTGTGTGTGCATATTTATGCTTGTGTGTGTTTGTGTTGCTGTAATTGCCTGTACAGTACATGTCTGCATATGTATGTGTGTGTTTGTGTGTGCGCGCTTATGAATGTATGCAAGTGCTTCCCAAAATGGCATCAATGTTGAGTAAAGTAGATGTGAAAGAACCAAAAAGGGTGTCTGTCTGGGTGCCAAGAAGGAGCTGTGCAGATGCAGGGTGAGGGCCATGCTCATCCTCATGCTCATGCTCATGCTGATGCTTATGACACGCAGGCAGTCCGAGTAAGTCATAAGTATTTTATACTTAATAAAAAGTAGTGATTTGACTTTTAAAAATCGCGCTTTGACGTTTGTTGCTTTAATCTGGCGCAGATTTTTTATCTTTTTCTTGTAGTTTTTAAGAGTATTCTATGGAGGCTGAAATAGGACAACATTAAATCAATCAATTAATATTTAAATACTTAAATGTGTCACCAATTATTTATAACTAGAATTACATACGTAAATTTGTTATTAAATTAGTTATTAATTGATTTAATGTATCCACACATTAAATTATTTAATTGTTGAATTATTCATATCAGTATTAAGATAATTATTTAATCATCCATCCCATCCATTTTCTACCGCTTATTCCCTTTGGGGTTGTGGGGGGCGCTGGTGCTTACCTCAGCTACAATCGGGCAAAAGGCGGGATACACCCTGGACAAGTCGCCACCTCATCACAGGGCCAACACAGATATGATTTTCATGATTTCATGATTTAAATAATTATTTAACGATGTAACACATTATTTAGTAATTCATTTATTTATTTCATTAGCCCATGTGGCAGCACTTTATGAAATTATTTAATCCATCAAACTCAGCCTTTCATCAGTAGGCGGGTCCTGACACCTGATTGGTTACTCGGCACTTCAACTGGTCTGGAGAACTTCGACCAGAGTACTGGTCGCGTTCATGGTCTGAAAGTGCAGAAATAACTCAGGCAACTCCAATACATTCCTCCACCAACTCCAAAGTATATCCTCTTTAGTCGCCAAGATTTGGAAAGACTTCTAAATGTGCAGGCTTCACACCAAAGGATTTGTGTTGGCCCTGCCCACTGACTTTGATGGATCAGTATGACAGAAAAAATACATTCACGAAATAATTGACTAGGTCAATAAATAATTAATCAAGTAATGATGGAATGAAATCAATAATACTTAGATAATTAATTAAACGTTAAAATAATTAATTGAATGAATAAACATGTTTTACTTTAAATGATTTAATGACAAGTTGAAAAACACATTTCTGTATATCATTCAATTATAGATAATTAATGACACATTTGAGCAGTTATTTAAATGTTTTATTTAATTATTCCCATTTGACTCTCTATAATAGTCTGTGGATTTTTGCCTAAATTAAGCATTTTAAAACATAAAAATAGCTTAGCCCCCCCCCCCCCACCCCCCCCCCCCCCCCCCCCCCACCCACCCAAAAAAAATCAATACTACACTAGTATTGGCTTCTAGATGAGACCAAACCAGTCAAAGTTCACTGTTAAGTATCGTGGCCACTGATTGGCTCAGCCTCAGTCAACATTACTATATTGGATTAAACAAATGTAAAGGTGACAACGTCTCTGTTATTTCATGTCTAGAGTTCTCTCATAGTGGGAAATATCATAATTAGAGATGATATACAGGTTGTCATACTCGAGGTATGAACATATTCTCCCTATAATTAATAGGTTATACAGGATGAAGGAGATTCATATGGTCCTATTCATTACGATTTACTTGACACATGAAACATGACGAATTAGGGGGGCGCACTATCCACTTTAGCCACCAGATGGCAGTAGAGTTGAATATCTTAAAATGTGTTTTTTGGCAATTCCGACATTGACCACAACGTCAGTTGCTATTCAGAGTGGCGTTTTCCATAATTTTCAGCAGATTACATTTCTAAATGATCAACCCCGCCCTCTTCCTCCTGCGAGATCCACACAGGAATGGGGCCATTTGAATCGCTTTCCCTCTGTACTTTGCGATAATTCATTTACATTAGTCAGGCCTGAAACCAATTAACAGCGATTAGTATTAATTATCCATCCATCCATTTTGTACCGCTTGTCCCTTTTAGGGTCGCGGGGGTGCTGTAAATAAAAATAAAACGTATTCCCAGCATATTTTACCTCATTGCTGTCTCTCCTTGTCCTTTCTCAGCTGTGTGGGACAATTGAGCCTTATGCGATGGAAATACCATAGTGATGTATTTTTTTTTGGCTTTTTGCCCTGTGAATTCTACCTAGCAACAACTGGCAATGCAAATGTGTCACGTGAGCAGAAAAAAAAAATCTAAGCTCTATATGGATGTTTGCTAGCTTGCAGTAAAATGTTGAGGTTGTTGTCTGTGAGTTACAACATTGCAGAAACAGGAATTTATTTATGGTGTAAAGCCGACAGTACCTATGTGTTTTTTTTTTTCTTATGAAAACACATCTCAGTTGACCAAAAAAATAGCTGCTCATTCATGTTTTGGATTTTGTATTCCACGCTGCAGCATTTTAACAATGTTTGTCCTGGATAGCATTCCCGTATGAGAAAGTACAATAAACTTTTATACAATTCAATTTCTGTTGCTTTTAGAGAAGCCAAATAAACGGCACCTTTAGTCTCTGTGCTGTCGTACCAAGAATACCAGTGTTCTTTAACCAGACTTACAGGTACAATAACACACCTGCATGCGGAGGGGCCGTCAGTGTCAGAAGCAGCAACAAATGTGTGTCGCAGCAGCGAAACGCAAGTGAAACTGAGAGATGGTCATGTTTTATTAAGCCTGATAATACTGTCTAATCTGTGGCTCGGGTTACACTCTGCTTTTGTGGGTAATTAGAGATCATGTCATTTGCCTGGCCTGCTGAAAAAGTGCACTACTCCACCCTAATCCTCCTCCCCTATCCGCCTTTCTCCCTGCACCTCCCTTCTACTCTCCCCTCACCCATTCTGTCACTCATACACACTCCTCCCCATCGTGCTTTCCAGTGAACAGGCAAAAACACACACGAACTGTAAACAAACATAATTCAGCTTGCTACTCATCAGAAAGTGTATAACCTAAATGTTCTTGTGTGCTCAGAATTCTATAGGTGGAAGTTGTTCTGAACATCATGGTTTGGAGAAGAATGGCTTAAGCCCCCTTGGCAAGTGCACCTGGTTTACTATATGACATTAACACTGGGACTTGGTCATCATGTAGACCTGACCTCAGCCTTCTGTTATTTCCGGCCGAAATGCTGTCCTTCAATTCATGCAGTATCCCACAAAACAAATGTGCACAATATACAATTACATTGGACTGAAATGGTTTCCCTGACAATATACACCTAATAGAGGGCGAAAACAAAAGGTATAAAGTAGACTAAAAATGTACCAAAGTAGCAATATAAAATAAACATGTATGTAATATTTACATATTATATATGCATATTATGTACAATATATATATATATATATATATATATATACAGTATATATATATATATATATGCAAAATGATATATTTAATTATAATAATATATTGTTATTTAATATATACAATATATAAGAAATCCCAATTGCCATGTACAATATTATTGTATATGTAACAGCTGCAGCATAAAATAAAGAGTAGATCCAGCAGAAAATATAAATTAGAAACAAAGGGAGGTAGCTAACATAGAAACGGTTAGATAATAGACAGATATCATCTATTGCTGTATGGCCAGTGATTATACAGCTGGATGGAGTACGCTAGCTTTCATTGCTTTGTGCGCAACGTTTTCAAATAAGTACAAAACAGCGCTTACTGGCACGCCGCCGACTGATGTGATGGTTGTATTTTTCAACACTGTGTTCTTCCAGAGCTTCTTAAAATCAGACTAATACTCACTCATTAGACAAAAAAAAAATGCTTCCCCTGCGATGGTGCGATAGTCTTAAGATGTGTTCCTTTTGTTGAGAGCCAAGTGGAAAGCCATATACTTTCTGGCTTTCAACTTGGCATATAGTATCAAGCTTGTAGCATGTGGATTTTCAAAGTTAAGCACAACCTTCTACTACACAGGTAAGACTCATGATTTATAACCCAGTATTACCTTTTTCTAGCTCAAAGGCAATACAGCAGCTCAAACTCCTTCTTCTTCTTGCTTTTGTGACAGGTCACAAACAACGTTATTAGCGGCTCGAGAGGAGGACCAGTGTGAGCAAGGCGATGTGTGAAAAGAGGTTCAGCAGTGTTAGCTCTTACAATAACAATATCGCTATAGTTAGGTTAATTTGCAGTTTACAGCATCTAAATTGCTGCATTTTTTCAAATGTTTTTTTTTTATACAACTTTATCTACTTAGACATACTTTATTGATCCACAAGGGAAATTGTTCCACACAGTACCTCAGTTACAAGGGATGGAAAGCATAAGGATGGAAATGATAATGCACATAGGGGCACTAAAGGTATAAAGTAGACCAAAAAAAAGTAGACAAAAAAATATATAATTATATATAGAGATGTCCGAAAATATCGAACTGCCGATATTATCGGCCGATAAATGCTTTAAAATGTAATATCGGAAATTATCGGTATCGGTTTCACAAAATAAAATTCATGACTATTTAAAACGCCGCTGTACGGAGTGGTACATGGACATAGGGAGAAGTACAGAGCAGCTATGTCTCCCAGGCATACTTGCCAACCCTCCCGATTTTCCTGGGAGACTCCCGGATGTCAGTGCCCCTCCCAAAAATCTCCCGGGGCAACCATTCTCCCGAATTTCTCCCGATTTCCACCCAAACAACAATATTGGAGGCATGCCTTAAAGGCACTGCCTTTGCGTGCCAGCCTATCACATAATATTCCGGGCTTTTCACACAAGTGAATGCAAGGAATACTTGGTCAACAGCCATACAGGTCACACTGAGGGTGGCCGTATGAACAACTTTAGCACTGTTACAAACATGTGCCACACTGTGAACCCACATCAAACAAGAAGGACAAACACATTTCGGGAGAACATTCGCACCGTAACACAACATAAACACAACAGAACAAATACCCAGAATCCATTGCAGCACTAACTCTTCCGGTACGCTACAATATACACCACCCTCAACCCCGCTCACCTCAACCTACCCATGCTCTCTCAGGGAGAGCATGTCCCAAATTCCAAGCTGCTGTTTTGAGGCATGTTAAAAAAAATAATCCACTTTGTGACTTCAATAATAAATATGGCAGTGCCATGTTGGCATTTTTTTCCATAACATGAGTTGATTTATGTTGGAGAACATTTTTACATTGTTTAATGCATCCAGCGGGGCATCACAACAAAATAAGGCATAATATTGTGTTAATTCCACCACTGTATATATCGGTAATTAAGAGTTGGCCAATATTGGACATTGGCGAAAAAGCCATTATCAGACATCTCTAATTATATATAATATAAGTATAATTATATTATAAATAGAATTATAGGCGGACAAGATGATTCCAATTAC
>NC_084616.1:42902514-42932514 GCF_033978795.1 Nerophis ophidion | reverse complement strand
CACACGTAATAAAATTTATGTAAAAACATACATGAGGGGCCACGGCTACAGAGACCCTGATCCAGGCCACACCTAGGGAGCAGGGAGTCTACATATTTATGCATAAGTATATTGTTAAAAGCTGAATAAGATCAATAAATGTATGTGTGGTAGATACAAGCTAATAAATACTAGTTAAAGAGAGTTAAAAAGATAGTAAAAATCATATGATTTTTAAGATTGACGGAAACGGCGAACTCTGTGACATTAATGCGCCACCAAAATGTTCCAGTGATTCATAAAATGAACAAAATAAGATAGATATTACATGTTGGTATGAATGTGCCTGTTACTACATTACATACTGTATACAACAGTATGTATATAAAAAATTGATGGAGGTTTTTGTAGAGGGGCTCCATAGGTGAAATAGATAGAATCCCCATTACCTGCGTTGTTAGCCACCTTTTAGTGTTTATTTACGGTTTAGAATGCATTAAAGAGAGAAAGACAAGACCCAAAGGACCTAAGATCAACAACTCTATAACTCTACAATAACGACATAGATTATGCCAAATTCAACTATATTAAGCAATACATTTCCTTCACTAATCAGCACAGTTAATTATTATTTCAGACAGAAGTTACTTATAAATGAGTCTGTTAAAATATATCTTTAATGTTTTTTTATTTAGCCTGTCTTTGTTTATTGGCTCTACTTATAACGTAGTTATTATTAACATTTGCACTTTATTAACTTGTTTATCTATTATTTATCCTCATTTTAAAATGTGTATTCATTACTTTTCCTTAACCCTTCACAAGCTTAATAACTGTCAGTTTTTTCAACTCCCTATATCACAGGTGTCAAACTCAAGGCCCAGGGGCCTGATGTGGCCCGCCACTTCATTTTATTTGGCCCTCGAAAGCCTGGCTATAATATGTATCAATAAAGAACTGTAACTTTTCTTACTCAATTTATTTTTTCTTTCTATTTTGGGAGAATAAAAAAAACATTTACTCCCTGTGATCGCAAATTATGTTAACTTGTTTTAAATATTGTCTAATTATGCAAAAATATATTGTCAAACATTCAAACAATTTTTAAAATAGAAATGCATACTAATTATAATGATTTTAAAAGCAAATTATCCATGAAATTGTGCAATGTAAAAGTAGCATTAGATTTCATGGTAAAATTGTGAAATTTACTGTGGTTTTTACAGCATTTTTCTCTAAATTAAAAAAAACTGTACTTTTTTTTACTGTAGTGCCGTTTTGGCATTTACAGTAATACACCGAAAAATCTACAGTTTTGCGGTTAAAAAAAACAAAAAAACAAACAAACTGGCAGCTCAGGTGGCAAATTTTACTGTAAAATTGCAGTTTTTTTATTTACAGTAAAAAAAACAAATGTGCATTTTACAGTAAAATTCTGGCACCTGAGCTGCCTTTTTTTTTACGATGAAAAAAGCAGTCCTGTTATTCCATTTACAGTAATGTATACAAAATTTTAAGGTGAAATCATTGCAATTTACCATGTTTCTTTTACATTTTAGTTTAAAAAAAATCTACTAATAAAATGTATAATTTTTTTTTGTAATAATAGTATTCACTGTTAGAAGCGGCACTCTGTTGTGCAGGAACATTTTATTTCCTATTACCTGCGATCGATCAAAGCTTGGGTTCAAATCCACCCATCTTTGTGGACCAGCACATGGGGTGCTACTGCATGCGGAAACTAAAAGAAAAATAATAATCCCAAGTTGCCCAATTAGAGCGGCAAATTTTCCACCCTGCAGGACCCTTTACTACACAAACACACACACACACACATGCACATAGACACCATATAGCTTCAAGGCATTTCATTTCCTCTCCGACTATGACAACATCCCAATATAATAGGACATGGCGTCACGTGACACCAGCAACATGGAACAATGAAATCACTCTTTCTGTCCGTCTCTTGCCTTGAAGTGACAAACTGTTAAGTCGTTACATAAACAAATGTTTCAATTACTTAGAAAAATGTGCTCTGTCTTTGAAATGAAATGATAAGTTAGTTATTGGACATCTCTCAGGATTTTTAATGACATACTGTTACTTTTTTAAAGAATAATGAATTAATTATATATTTCAAAATTGTCAGTGTCTATAATGTGGCTGCCGATAACACCCCGACCTAAAATTCCAGACCAGGTTGACATTCTTAAATGTGTCATGTTGGAGCCCTGTTCTAAATCTGGGCTCATGTGTTACCTTTATTTGGTTTGACATCCCTCGGATTAGATTATCAGCAGGCTTGTCCAAAACTAACATTGATTATAACACATCAACATGGCTGGTTGTCTGTTTTTTAATGTTAGCACTTCACACTATGGCGTTTTTGGCTTTTGAATTTGCAGAACCAGCTGGTTTACTTGGCCTGTTGTGTTTGCATATTCCTTTGTTTGCATGTGTTTCCTTCTCCCATCGCGTGTGTCGTACTGCATAATCCGGTTGTAACTTTCCACAAATATTGGCGTGAAATGGACGAGATGTGTTATGGAACTTTAAAACTTAAAAAAAAAAATGCTGCATCATTTTGGTAAAAACATTTAAATTAAATGTGAATTCAAATAGATTTCAATTTAGCGCTGTGCATTCCTCAATCCCAGCACAAAGCATACTAATTCCAAAGGCCACACCCTCAACATGCACTGTATAACCGCTAAACTAGCTTTAGACAACACCAATAAATAAGCGCAAAATAAACTTCTCAAAAATTGACAGTGCGCCTTATAACCCGGTGCGCCTAATGTATGTATTAAAACATCAAAACAATTTTATTTGGTCCATAGTGTAATGATAAGTGTGACCAGTAGATGGCAGTCACATATAAGAGGGACGCCTGGACTGCAAGTTGACGCCTGTTCAATATATGATGCTAGCAAGTAGGGCTGGGCGATATATATTGATATATACGATATATCGCAGGTTTGTCTCTGTGCGATATAGAAAATGACTATATCGTAATATTCGATTATATGTTCTCACACCGTTGCTTTTAGCTGTGTGCATTACATTACTGGCGTTTGTCACTCCTTCTCGTCTCTCCTTCTCACAGAGACATAAAATAAGCCCGTCTTCTTACATACGTCACATACTGTCGTGCGTCAAGCGTCACACGCTCTCGCCGAGAGCTAACGTTTGCATGGCTACCTTTTAGTGGTCAATTGTACGGAATATGTACTGTACTGTGCAATATGCTAGTAAAAGTATCAATCAATCAATGCAAAGTATGCAGCAGAAGTGTTACTACAAAAAGGTAGCAACACTATTAGTTTGTTCTTTCATTTAAAAAGTCACCCGTGACAGAATTTGAGTATTTAATAAATACAGTTTTGGTCAATTGACTTAGTTGTGATTTCCTGTCTACATGAAAGTTTAAAAGTAGCATATATTAATGCAGTATGAAGAAGAATGTTTTAATGTAGACACATGGAATCATCATACTGCTGTGATTACATGCATCAAGTGTTCAAGGCCAAGGCAAAATATCATAATATATATCGTATATCGCAATATGGCATAAAAATATTGGGATATTCATAAAAGCCAATATCGTCCAGCCCTACTAGCAAGTACCCGTAAGCAAGCAACACCAACATTTTGATGTTTCTTTGAGAATATAGAACATTACACACACAATTCTGTCAAAATATCTTAGTACGACTTTAGTAAGCTACGGTGTCGCACCGCTTGATGGAACACGTAGCATTATGGCTACCGTAGTCAGACGTACAGTGCTTCAACATACGGCTATTATTATGGTGTGTGTGCATATGTACCCCAGAATGGCACCTATTAGGACACCTATTATCCGGTGTTTTGTTTCGAAATATTATGCAAAACCAACTTTTCTTTCCTGTTGGTACCTGCTGTTGTCTAAATGGGATCGGCATAAGTCCCGAAAATGTGCGCGCGCCCGTCATTGTAGTGTGCATTGTGATCAATAAGCTCCTTCTTTTTCTCTTATCCTCTTGTTGTGGGCATTCATCTTTTGCTGTTGCCATTTCTAAAACAAACTGGCGTACAGTGTTAGTAGACTCGCTATGGAAACGCTAAAATCAACAGGTACAACAAAGATGCCGGGGAGTCATCGTGTCGAAGTGGAGGCACGTTAATAACACCGCCCACTAAACGGGACATCCAGAAGCGACTGTCAGAAAGCAGCTTGAAGATGATCTGTAAAACATAATCTGTGCACCATTTTGACCAAAGAACCACCATTAGATGTTATGTAGACCACAAGGAAGTGTTTTAAATGTAGAAAAAAAAAATATCATAATTTGGCCCCTTTTACTGCGCCTTATAATCTGTTGTGCCTTATGGTCGGAAAACTACGGTAATAAGAATACAGAGAGAGGATACAATTACAGCATTGTTGCATCTGTAAGCAGGAGGAGTGATCCATAAATTGGTGGTGTCAGTATCAATAATAGTATCAGTATATGATTGATACTAAAGTTATTAAGTTGATATTTTTATTTTCTTAAAATCATCCATCCATCCATTGTCTACCGCTTGTCCCTTTGGGGTCGCGGGGCGTGCTGGAGCCTATCTCAGCTGCATTCGGGCAGAACGCGGGGTACACCCTGGACAAGTCGCCACCTTATCGCAGGGCCAACACAGATAGACAGACATCATCCATCCATTCTTACATTCTCAAAATAATCTTACTTATCTCATCATAAGAAATATGACTTACTTCACCAATTATCATTTATTTATTTATTTTCATTGTGATTACTTATGGAGTATATTTTGACTAAATTGAGAACAGGAAGTGTACAAAAGATTTAGCTACTGTTATGTAAAAGAAAAGAGGTAGGATTAAATAAGCTCTGCTTCTTCCTACTCATTTTTGAACATGTTGAAAAGACAAAATGGAAATTGTGATGTATCATGTCGTATGCTTGCATGTTTGAAATAAACTCAAACATTCACATTCACACACTAGGGCCAATTTAGTGTTGTTCTTAAAGTCATATTTTATTTATTTTTTAATTTTTTTATAACTGGAGTAGTTGCCCTGCGATGATGTGGCGACTTGTCAAGGGTGCACGCCGCCTTCCGCCCGATTGAAGCTGAGATAGGCACCATCGCACCTCCGTGACCCCAAAGGGAATAAGCAGTAAAAAATGGATGGATGGATTGGAGTAGTTTGTTAGTTGGTGGTAGTTTTTGTTTTTGTTTAGTTTTTGCATGTTCTTGACTTTGTTTTGCTCAAACAATTGTATGTAATAAAAAACAGTAAGGATAAGAGTACGTATTGTGTTAATAGTGTTAAACTGTCAATACCACATAACATAAATATATTGGAAAATCTCCAGTTAATTTATGGTATTGGTATTTGTATTGGGCGACCCCACTCACGGATGATCGGTATCGGCAGCTTAAAACCCTGATGGGATCATCCCTAATTATTTCAAAGCATTGTTTTTCCACCATCTACCCATGTTTGAAGCCATAACCTTCCTTCGTTCACCACATGCTCTTGTGTGGCACACTTTTCCAGATGATCCTGTAATTAAGTCATTTCGGAGCCTTGAGAAGCGCTCTGTCGCGCGCTGAGCTGAGACCAATCTGCCACTAATTGTCTGTAGTTTTAATTTCTAATGGAATTAGGGCCAGAGGGAACATGGCGTAATGAGATGCACTTACTGTGAACGTGTGCGCTCTTTTATCTGTTTACTGTAACTGATTTGGCCCCCCGTTGGAGTGAGAAACAAGAGTGAGTCGAGCAAGATGTTCCATTTTGATGTTTTAAACTTGTTTCTGTTTATTCAGAGGAGGCCTGCGCGTCTCCAAACTAAATGTACACGTTATGAATGATGAATGCCCCACCGAACGTCTCGGCAGTGACTGTAGAGGTGGGCAAAGAGTGAATAGAGGAACACACTCTCTCACAAACGTATGTGACAATAGGGACCCTACCCCTTTGGCCTTGGGCGTCCATGTTGGTGCTCACTCCGTGTGCTTGTAGGCTGGAACTGGGAAGCGTGTTTACATAGCCTTGGGAGTGTTTGTGTCTTGATTTAGATTCCAGACGTTTCAACATCCAAATAAATCACTTTAGACTTGTAAACAGACAAGTAAACCTCTTAAAGAAGAGCGATGCACCAGCTGTGTTTGGATTCCGTTTGGAAGTGTTAAGCTTGAGAAGTTCTTTTAGGGCTAAACGAGTCAAAGACCAACGTGCACGTTAATATGTACGGGAAACTGGGAAATATGAATTGGAATTTGAGCTACGTTTACGGACAAAATATGCCCGGAAAGTCACACAAACTTCTAATATTGATCACCAGTCCAGCAAGTTTCAAACATTTTCTTTATCACTTTTCAGTAGGAATGTAACAGTATCAAAATCTCACGGTACAATATTATTACAGTATTAAGGCCACGGTACGATATTGATTTGGTATATATGTGAAGGAAAAAAAAAGACTTACTGTTAGGGCTAGGTGATATATCATTATATGCGATATATCGCAGGTTTGTCTCTGTCCCTGTTTCTTGTCTCTCCTTCTCACAGAGACATAATACAAGCACACCTTCTTACTGTACGTCACGCGTGCAACGTCACGAGCAGAGAGGTAGCAGCATGGGTAACGTTAGCTGTGGTGCTAGCGAAACCGTGCGAGTGGTAATACGAGAAAAAGAATGTGCGAATCTGGTAACAAATGAAGGAAGAATTAATTCCCAAGAAAAACAGCAGGGGATCCATCGTCTGGCGGTGGTTCGACTTCAAGCGGGGAGATGTCGAATAGACAACTTTAATTTGTCAAGTGTGGGGCACAAGCGTTGCTAGCAGAAGTAGCATTACTGCTAATATTTAGCATCATTTGAAAAGTCACCCGCAAATAACTGTAATAAATACAGTTTTGGTCAATTGACTTAGTTGTGATTTCCTTCTCTGCATGAAAGTTTAAAAGTAGCATATATTAATGCAGTATGAAGAAGAATGTTTTAATGTAGACACATAGAATCATCATACTGCTGTGATTATATGTATCAAGTGTTAATTCAAGGCTAAGGTAAAATATTGTGATATATATTGTGTATCGCGATATGGCATAAAAATATAGAGACATTAAAAAAAGGCCATATCGCCCAGCCCTACTTACCGTATTTTCTAGACCATAGGGCGCACCGGATTGTAATGGGCACTGCCGACGAATGGTCTATTTTTGATCTTCTGTCATAAATTAGGCGCACCGGATTAAAGGCCGCATTATAGGGGTCATATTATTATAATTTTTTTCTAAATTGAAAACACTTCCTTGTAGTCTACATAACATGTAATGTGAAGGGAATTATATTTATATAACGCTTTTCTCTAGTGACTCAAAGCGGTTTACATAGTGAAAATATGAAAAAAATGCACTTAAATATAGAATATATGTAGAATATATTAAAATTATCCATATATTATATATCATATATAATATATGTTATATATTATTTATTATTATTATTGTTTATTCTGAGCAAACTGTGGTGCTGAATTTCCCCCAGGGATCAATAAAGTACTTTCTATTCTATTCTAAAACCCAATATCTAAGTTACATTTAAACCAGTGTGGGTGGCACTGGGAGCAGGTGGGTAAAGTGTCTTGCCCAAGGACACAACGGCATCGACTAGGATGGCGGAACCGGAGATCAAACCTGGAAACCTCAAGTTGCTGGCACGGCCAATCTACCAACCGAGGTATACTGCTATAATGGTGGTTAATTGGTCAAAATGTTGCATAGATTATGTTTTACACATTAGCTTCAAGCCGCTTTCTGACAGTCGCTTCCGGATGCTGCGTTTTGTAGGCGGCCGTATTTACATGGCTCAACTTTGGCAGCGTCTTCTCCCCGTCATCTTCGTTGTAACGTGCAAGGACGGTAGTGGAAGAAGTGTCAAAAGATGGAGCTAACTGTTTTAATGACATTCAGACTTGACTTAAATCAATAACGGAGCAGCATCTTCTCATCCGGAAACAACAACACAGGAAATGTGTCCCGTCAAAAATCTAATAACTTAAGTTTCTTGGGTGAATAATACAACTCACTACACCGGTATGTTTTAGCGCTTTCAGGGCAAGTTAATTGACAGATATAAGTAAGAACTTTACACTACTTTATATTAGAAATGGCAACAGCGGGGGATGAATGTCCCATAACAAGAACATAGAGAAAAAGAAGCTTATCGACTCCGGTGTCGGCACGGACTACAAAGGTGGAATTTTTCAGGATTTATGCAAATCCCAAATACAGATCAGCAGTTAGAAGAAGGTAAAAAAAAGTTTATTTTAAATAATACTACAAAGTAAAACACCAGATAATATGTGTTACCTTACACACACACCATAATAATACTTGTATGTTAAAGCACAGTACAATCCATCAAGCGGTGCGTCTTCATAGCTTACCAAAGTCGTACTAATACACTTAGATTTTTAAACGCCGTGTGTATTGTTCTATATTTCCAACCGAAGATATAAAATGTTGGTTTTGTTTACTTGAGTGCTACTGCCATCATAGTGCAGTCTACATGTACATCTTATGTGTGACTGCCATCTACTGGTCACACTTATCATTACACCATGTACCAAATAAAATTGCTTTGAGGTCGGGAAGCAGAACCAATTAATCCCTACATTAAACTCACCGGGTTATAAAGTTTAGCGTTGTGTTTAAAAAAAAAAAGGAATTCAAGTGCGCCTTATAGTCCATAAAATACGATAATCAATTTTAGCCCAACTAACACTTATTTACGCAGCAAGGCAGTAAAACTCCGGCCTTGTCCCAATACTTCTGACTTGTTAAGATAGAGTTGTTTGCCTTTACAAGTTCCTAGTTTCCACTTAATGGCAAGATACAATTTTAAATGTGCTTTTAATTTGTTTTTACTATTTCACGTTTGAAGAAGAGATACAAATATTATTTTAAAAATGCCTGTGCAGTTAACACAATAATGATGATTACAAATGTGATGGCTAGAGTTTGACCGTGGAACAGATCATTTCCATTATTTCACACAACGTTCTGGGAAAGACTATACATTTTCACCGTGTAATTATTACCCCAGTGTAAGACTATTATGGTCATGTTGGGTTTTTTGGGGTCAAATTGGAGTATGTACGCAGTATTTCTTCCCTTTAGCTCTATTATGGTAATGACAGCGCACACATTAACACACATTCTCTAAAATGATTTACAAGAACCAAAAGTTTGAAGAACGAAAATCATGCCTGGAGACAAATGAGTGCATGAATTTTTCAAACACTTTAGTGACTTCACTGTAATGTTTCTACCTTATCGCTTTTGAGTGCAGTTTGCTTTTGCGGCTGGCTCAAGGCCCTTCCTCTTATTGTTTCAATATGTCACAGCATTGTTTGAATGAGGTCACCCATTACCGATTTGGCCGGGGGCCAGCTTGACTTCAGCTGATTTAATTGAATCTCCAACATGAGTCAAACTCAAACAAGCAAAGACTGCCTTGCCATGACAGTCTCATTACTCCACATTAAGAACTCATTTCACAATGCATTGTGACTCCAGCCATGACAAATGGTGAAAGTAGATAAAATCAAATAAGTGAGGACATTTTGGAAGACTTCTTTTTGGAATTTATACTGTGCATGATCAAAAAGTCTATGTCTATATGCATGACTGTGAATGCCTAGTGGGTTCCCATGTTTGCCATCGACAGTAATGGAATTACAGCCAATGCCATTTTCTCTGTAAAATGGAATTTTTGTCAAAGTGTTATGAATTCAACCTGCCTTGTCACTCAAGCTGGAGACAGTGCTGAGAGAGGAGAATACAATGTGAATGGAAGCTTTCAGGGCACATTTTCGCTGTGAGCACAGCAAATAATGACGCCTTTATCACGCCTGGCACACAACAAACAAAGAGGCCTTTCTTGTCATATATGACGAGACGTAATATCAGGCCCTATAATGGCATGCATTATGCATGTAGCATTCATAGAATCTCTGCAGTGCGCTAAGAACATTTCCGTGTTGCATCAGCTCCAACCTCGACTAAATTTCTCAATTAAGCATGCATTCTTTGAGGGCCACTGGCAGCGCGGTCAGAGCCTACGGGGAAAAACATCATCAACAAAAAACAACAACATATGGCCGGTTCAGCGTGCGTGCTCCCCCTCCCCATCCCCAATAGGGAAGGAAATGTTGAGACTGCAAGGGCTGCGTAGTCGAGATATGGCAGTGTTTGCTTTGGGCTAGGTATCGGGCACAAAAACAAACATGGCCGCCCCTTAATGAGCCTGTTTGCCTGCCAAAGGTAAAGACAGCTGTTGTCTGCAGTGACAATAGAGCAGGCCTCGGTGCCACGGAGCACTTGTGTGTCCCCTTAGTAACACAACCCTCGGGTGTACTTTGGACGGAACTTATTAAGTATTCTTTATGGAAAATAGTGAGTCATGCAATATTGTGTATAGGAAGAGTAGAGCTCTCTTTAACTGAATTATGTCTAAAAACCTCAGAAGTCGTTTAAAATGTCAGATTTATAACTGCCTGTCCAGTCAGTGAGCATCAAAATCATGCTTTTTACAACATTTACTGAATAATAAACTTAAAGTTAAAGTACCAATAAATCTCTCACACACACACTAGGTATAGTGAAATTTGTCCTCTGCATTTGACCCATCCCCTTGTTCACCCCCTGGGAGGTGAGGGGAGCAGTGGGCAGCAGCTGTTGCCGCGCCCGGGAATAATTTTTGGTGATTTAACCCCCAATTCCAACCCTTGATGCTCAGTGCCAAGCAGAGAGGTAATGGGTCCCATTTTTATAGTCTTTGGTATGACTCGACCGGGGTTTGAACTCAAAACCTACCAATCACAGGGCGGACACTCTAAACCAGGGGTAGGGAACCTATGGCTCTAGAACCAGATGTGGCTCTTTTGATGACTGCATCTGGCTCTCAGATAAAGTGAAGTGAATTATATTTATATAGCGCTTTTCTCTAGTGACTTAAGGCACTCTATATAGTGAAACTCAATATCTAAGTTACATTTAAACCAGTGTGGTTTACACTGGGAGCAGGTGGGTAAAGTGTCTTGCCAAAGGACACAACGGCAGTGACTAGGATGGCAGAAGCGGGAATCGAACCTGCAACCCTCAAGTTGCTGGCGCGGCCACTCTACCAACCGAGCTATAAATCTTAGCTGACATTGCTTAACACGATAAGTATTTCATAATTCCGCTGGTAATCACAGTGTTAAAAGTAACGTTCAAATGATAAAACATCCAACCATCTGTTTTCTATCGCACCTGTTCAAGATGTCGCATTAATGGTAAGTATTTATTATTGGTTGACATTAGAATAACAATGTTATTAAAAAGAATAAGAGACTTATTATCCTCTAAAAATGTTCGTCTTAACTTAAAAATGCACGCATTTAGTTGTATTCAGTGTATTATATGGCTCTCACGGAAATACATTTTGAAATATTTGGCTTTCATGGCTCTCTCAGCCAAAAAGGTTTCCGACCCCTGCTGTAACCACTAGGCCTACTCAGTGGCCTAGTGGTCGAATATTGTAACTAGGGCTATTGTAAATTGTAACCCGCGATATACTCGATATATCACGGGTTTGTCTCTGTGCGATGTAGAAAATTACTATATTGTGAGTATTTGAGTATACGTTCTCACACAGTTGCTTTTAGCTGCGGGCATTACACTACAGGCTTTTTGACTCTTTCTTGACTCTCCTTCTCACAGAGAGATAAAACAAGCGCACCTTCTTACATACGTCACATACTGTCGCTCCTGCAACGTCACACGCCCTTGCCGTGCAGAGAGGTAGCAGAGTGGGTAAATTACCTGTGGCCAGCGGAGTGGTGCGAGTGGTAATAAAAGAGAAAGAAAGATGCAAATCTGTTAAAAAATGGAGGAAGAAGAATTCATTCCCAAGAAAAACAGCATGGGGTCCATTGTCTGCCGGTGATTTGGCTTCAAGCGGGAAGATGTTGAACAGACAACCGTAATATGTCAAGTATGTGGCAAAAGCGTTTCTACACAAAGTAGCAGCACTACTAATTTGTGGCATCATTTAAAAAGTCACCCGCTAGGGAATGAAGAAAGCTTGAAACCCCGCATGTCATCATCTCCAGCCGGTGCCACACCCAACAAAATACCGAAACAACCAGCACAGACCCAATTGAGCCTGGCGTCTTCCATTTCCACTTCAACACCTTATGGAAAAAAAATAGCGTAAAAAAATACACAATTTTATTTCCTATTATGCAGCTAATTTTTATATTACACATTTTTTTAAATATCTTGTGTGACATCATGCACAAAAGTACACTTTGTTGGTTTCAAAATATTGTAGTGGCGTTCTGTACAAAAAGTGCGCTTTAATTTAGTGTTGTTTTGATATGTCATCTTAGTGACATCATGCACAAAAGTGCACTAATAGCTTGTTTTAAAATGTCTCTGACAATCTTGCACTTTCTCTTTTGAAATGACATGAATTTTTGTGCCACTGCTTAAAAACTGTTTAATAAATACAATCATGTATTGTGACATGGCCAAAAATATCAAGATATTAATAAAAGGCAATATTGCCCAACCCTAATTGTAACTAGTGATGCACCAGATTTTCTGCCAAGACAGCGAAAAAACAATGACAAAGCCAGATGTTGTGACGACGTAAGTATAGGAAGCAAGCGCTTGTCTCGGAGTGGAGGCAACATGTCTGCAGTAGGCATGGGCCGTTTACCGGTTTTAATCTATACCCGTTAATAAAAGTGACGGTTTCGAAACCAGAAATACTTCAGGTCGCGTGTGGCTACAGCAGTGCTTCTCAAATATTTTCCTCATTCGCCACCATATTGTATTTGTATTGTATTTGTTTATTTGAAGGACAATGTGCAGTTACATTAAGAAGATGGCTGCAGCACATTAAGCACCATGCTAATTTCCATCTGTAGTTCTTTCATGGTGCATTTAACATCCACAAAAAAATTACACAGCATTGAAAATACACAACAATATTAAAATAGCATAATTATGAACAATGTATAATACAAGTCCACTACATAGAGGGTGTGTGAGTTACAAATCAGTGGGCGGTCAAGTTACAGTATTTTAGCAGCTTCTTTTAAAGTGCAGATGTATATAAAGTGCAGCAGTTCTTATCAAAGTCCACATACAGTGCAGTAGCCATTATATGATACCCATAACCCATGACTATACATATTATCATTTGTCTATCAAATTGTTATTACTGTACTCCTGCATAACATTGTAAGCTTATTAACAGTAAAGGACACAACACATTAAAGTTGAAGTATAAGTACCAATAATTGTCACACACACACACACATTAAGTGTTGCGAAATTATTCTCTGCATTAGACCCATCACCCTTGATCACCCCTTGGGAGGTGAGGGGAGTAGTGGGCAGCAGCGGTGGCCGCGCCCGGGAATAATTTTTGGTGATTTAACCCCCAATTCCAACCCTTGGTGCTAAGTTCCAAGCAGGGTGGTAATGGGTCCCATTTTATAGTCTTTGGTATGACTCGGCGTGGGGTTGAACTCACATCCTACCATTATAAGGGCGGACACTTTTCTGGGCAACATCAACAACACAATATGAAAACCCTCTAGCTGCACACATCGGCCAGCTAAAATAACACGAGAAATAGAAGCACAGGCATAATGTTATTATGTTTTACTTTAAACTACGTTACGATTAAGGCAGCAAATGAATCAAAAGCCAACAAATACAGACTTCAACTCCAAAACACTCTCGCTGAAAAGATGTGAGCAAGTGTCCAAAACATGTTTAGATTCAGTTTTAAACTCCTGCTTACTTTATATTTAGCGTATATTCCGGACTATAAGCCACTAGTTTTTTTCCCAAGCTTTGAGCCCTGTGACTTATGCAAAGGTACGGCTAATATGTGGCTTTTTCTTCGCTAACGGCTAAATTATGGAATGGATTCAGCAAAGAAATAAAAAAATAAACTAAAATGATCCACTTTTAAGAAACAAAGTGCAGTTAAAAAGTACAAGGTAGAAGAATCCGGATAAATATCTTGAACCTTAGTTAAAAAGCCGAACATCTTATTCACCTCATAAAGGATGAATAAAAACGTCAATTATGTTTCTGTTTTGTTTGATCAGCCGTTTTACTGCCGTGTTACAGGCACCGTTTGGAAACAATTAAGGTTTTTAAATATTAAAATATTTAATCTCACAATGTACCTGCATATATCTGCTGCTTATAGTCCAGTCCAGTTAATAATTGAAAGAATATTTTTTTCTTCTGAAAATTTGTGGGTGCGGCTTATAGTCCGTGAAATACGTTATTTGTTTTCAAAATCTTATTAAGAAGTGTCAATATACTATTACTATTATTTATGTTGTGATCTTATTGAGCCACACAGTGAGTGACTGATTAGCATATTTTCCTTTTCTCTTTTTTTTTTACAAAGAAAATATTTACGCTGTCGTCCGTGCCTCAAAGAGGTTTTGCGGACAATAAGGAAACACTGTTGTGTGTCTGGGGAAGGCATGGAAGCGTGGCGTGTTTGGGAATACTGTTGGAATTGGGCCGGTTGTTAGCCTTAGATTAGCAATTAAAGTTAAAAAAATCATCTTGACTTTTGACTTTTTCTGGAGGCTACAGTACATTATGTTACTTTAATTAGTTTTTAGGTAAAACAAAAAATAGGGTGTGGCGGCTATAATTTTCTGTGGCGGTGTGCTTTAATCAGTTGTAATAAGTGGAAACAGTGCAAACTTTGATGCAATCTAACAATGTACCTGTAAAAAAATGTTTACTCTTCAAAGCCATATTGCTTAATACTGAACAGATGTTTACTTTATCCCGATAAACAATCTGTTCAGTATTGTAACATTAAAGTGTTTGATTATGAGGCATTAAAAGCCACAAAATGCAACGGGTCCATCAGACCCACAAACGCTGGCTGAGTAACAACAATATGAACGTGGCACGGAAAATTTCTCTGCCAGTTTCTTCATCCCACAGGGATTCTTCTTTTGTGTTTCTGTACCTGCGCTTCCCACACAAGGTTGCAACATTGTTTGTCAACACTCTGTCACGATCTGCCTCCCGGATCTGACATAGTTTTAGTTCTTGAGTCCTTTTGTGTGTTTTGTTTAGTTTTGGACTCTTCCGATCCCTTTGTTTGGGCACTTTCTTGTTTGTTCAGTTACCATGGTTCCTCATTTGTTCCACCTGCCATGCCTTTTACGCACACCTGTGGTAATTGTTTGTTTCTGTATTTAAACCTGCCTCCTCCCTTTGTTCGGTCTTGGTTCATCATTTGCTACTTGCAACAGTCACGTTGGTTTCCGTAAGTCTTTGTATTATTGCTAAGTCTCGTCTTGGCTTCCGTGCATTCAGCACACTCATCTTGAACTCTTTGAACTCCATGCTAAAGGTAGCATTAGCTTCATGTGCGTAGGAACACACTTTCTTTTCTATTTGTACCAGTGTTCTCTTATCTTTTTGTACATTTAAATCAGTTCTTACCTGCAATCCTGCCTGGTCCGAGTCCTGCAGCATCTTGGGGTGACAACTCGCGCATCAAAATGCGTTCCAAAAGTGACACAGGGTCTGCTCTCATTTTATCGCACATTTGACCCTCTGATGTTCTGTGTACCTACACTCTGTCCTCCTCCTGTTTAGGCCTGCTGTGTGTGTGTATGTGTGTGTGTGTGTGTGTGTGTGTGTGTGTGTGTGTGTGTGTGTGTATGTGTGTGTGTGTGTGTGTGGGTGCATGTTGCACACAGAACATCAATTTTCCACACTGCTATTAGCCCCTGGTCCAGTGGACCCGAACATCTTATATGTAATTTAAATGTGTAGGGTGAGGGTGTGTGGTCATTAAATATGTATTCTGATATATGTTCTTTACAGACAATGAGCCAAAGTCAGTGAGCTTCAGTTTGAAAAATTAATTAATTGTATAATTTTTCTTTTAATAAAAAATGAAAACGGGTCCCACAGACCCGAATATGATTGTGTGTTGAGAATTTGGCTTTTTGCCAAAACCGAACACTCAATATTGAATTGTTTGGAAATATTTGACCTACTTTGCTTTTTAGTGTCAGTCCTTTGAGAGCACAATAACCACCGTAAAACCTCGTCTGGTAAAAGTGTCGCCTCATAAGGACACTAATGCACATGGTTTTAGGCAAAGTGGAGGCCACAGTGAGAAAATGAGTAAATTTCTAGCTGCACACTTCCAACTCAGCGCGCTGCACTCCACACTAATGCTAGCCTAAAGTAGGAATGCGATTGAGTTGCATTTTGTTAGGAGAAAAGACCGGGTAAGAAAGAGCAAACATTAAATGTCCGACTGTCAATAGCATCAGTGCGTGGTCTCTGTTGAAACAACCTCCACCATCATCCCCCCACTCGGCCCGTCCCCTGGCCCCCTTGCTTTCCTGGCTTTGTTTACAGTACATTCTGAGCTAATGAATGGACACATTTTCCTATTGTTGTTCTAGCTTCTAATAGGAGATGTCACAGATGCATTCACAGCGTTGGAATGAGCCCAGTGTTCAAGGGCAAACTAAGTACTGGAAAATATGTCAATGAAATGGCAGAGACACCTGAATATAAGTATAATTAAATTGTATTGAAATTGTATTGTTATGTGTATCACATTAGTTGTGTTCTGGAATGAAAATGTAATGACTTCAATAAAACAATGCAAACGTTTGATTTGCATTTCCCACTAAACCGTTTCATCTAATTCAATGAAAATTTAGCACAATGAGCAGGTTATTGTGTATCCTTTCAGTTTTGTGCATAATGGCCATGCCACTTCCTGGGTGCCGTCTGCAGTACATTGCGGTTAATATTTCTAATGCCATCATGCCCACTTCTGGTATAACGACGTTAGCAACAGTTGTGCAATCAAATACGGTCTAGCACAAGGGTTGTATCCAAAAACTTGACGTCGTTGGGGAGATGTATTGAATTAGCAGTGTGTTATATAATTTTAGAACGTTGTTGCAGTACACTCACAGTTAATGTTTGTGTTATTTAGCGACACAACAAGGGCAAAATATTGGAAATGGCAGTCAGCATGGTGCAGTGCAGTTCTACTTTACTGTACAACCAACGTAGTACACACATTGTCAAAGTATTATTATTGATTAGTCTGAGTGTTGCAGATGTCGAATTACTGTTACTGGTGTATCTGGTTTATTGGATCCTGTTAGAGATTACAGGTGTAAGCCTCTCAAATATTACAATCCAATCCACTTTATTGATATAACACATTTTACAATTTATAGACTGTTTCTAGAGTGCTGCACAATACAAAACAATAACAATAATTTAAAATTGCAATAGTTTAAAGCAGGGGTCCCCAAACTTTTTGACTTGGGGGCCGCATTGGGTCAAAACAATTTGGCCGCGAGCCGGGCTGTGTTTGTGTATATTTATATATATATGTATATATATATATATATATATATATATATATATATATATATATATATATATATATATATATATATATATATATATATATATATATATATATATATATATATATATGTATATATATATATCTTGATTGGATTATCCAGAGAATAGTGCTCGATAAAGTGGTAGAGCGCAATATGTATGTGTGGGAAAAATCACAAGACTACTTCATCTCTACAGAACTGTTTCATGATGGGCTCCCTCAATCATCAGGAGATGATAAATAAATATATATATATATATATTTATATATATTTCTCGCGCACTAATTGACTGAAAGATCATGCACCAAATGTTACCTTATTGATAGGAAAATGCATTTTTAGACTATATGATATGCCTGAGCGGCTAGGAGACACTGAGAGTAACAAACAATGGTAAATGGATTAGAAAGGACAGCTTTCAAAAAAAGAATCATTAGACTTATGATATATATTTTTTTGAACTAGGGACTTCTCGCGGACTGTATTTTGGACGCTGGCGGGCCGCAACCGGCACGCGGGCCGTAGTTTGGGGACTCCTGGTTTAAAGTATAAAAATTAATAAAACTCCATTCTAAAATAAGTTGTCAATGAATGTTGTCATTCATCCGGGTCGTTGTAATCTCAGGGAATTCAATCGATTGCAACTGGACTTTTCGATTTGACTTAAAAGACGTTTCACCTCTCAATTCGCCTCTTTATTGGTCAGATCCCGTCTATAGGCTGGTGCTGATAAAATAAGTAAAAAAAAATGTTTTAAATAAATGACACAAATGATATAAAAAGGACCACATGTCTTGTGTTGAGTGAAAAGAAAAAACAAATTAGTAATTTGCGTGTAATGTCAAATAAACTATTACCGGTAAGTTTTTCTTTTTATAAAGCTATTAAGTTTTAAAAATTGACATAAATGTGAAACAGATTTGCAACTTTAACTCTAAAAGGACAGCTAAATGTAAACTGAAACCAAGCCATTTAGCAATTAATATGTTTACATGTACTAAAGAAAACCAAGTTATTGCATGAATTGGCTTCAAACTAGCTTCATAAAAGACATAAACACTTTAATAAGACCGTGTTCGCCTTTTGAAAAATCGGAGCAACATAGCTAGATTATGCGATTGGAAACACATTACACATCACATGACAGATTGAGCATGTTAACTGGGACTTCACATACAGTACTTTTACGCCGGGGACGATAATCAATACATCAATTAATCCATTGATAAATGAAAATAAACTTGATAACTTTGCTGGCATAAATACATTTCCACCTTTGTGTGTGTTTGTTTCGTTTTGTCGTTTCCAATCAGGTTACTCTGTGCATCGCTCTCAGTACCGGACCCTGTCCATTCAAAAGCAGAAATAAATGAATGCTGTGAACGATCTCGTCAGCCGTACACAATCTTTGTATGTCCAATTTGTTGGAAACTAATGGCAACAAATAAAAAAGGACTACAAAACAAACCACCCAACCCAGCTTTCCCAACTGGGGAAAAAGCACATTTCAAGATGTTGAAGTGCGCTTTTTGCTAACAAAGATTGAAAGTTATTTAATTTTTGTGTTTGTTTAAAGTTATTGACTTTACAAATACAATGGTAAACAATACTAATTAGAAATAAAAGGGTTACTTACATTTATTTTTAGTATTATATATTGGGATCACATTAGTCCTTAATTTAATCACAAAATAATGCTGACAATAATATAATTTAGCCTCAATAATTTTTAGGACAATATATCGTGCAGCAAAATGTTGTTGTTTTTTATCGCCCAAGCCTACATAATGTACATGTGCTTAAAGAGAAACCAGACTAATTTAGCTCATGGAACATACTGAATGTAGCAAAAAAATCTAAACAATTTTTTATTTGTGTTTTTTGTGGAGATTGGAAAATGATATGATGCTTCCAAAGTTTCTGCCGGAGATTAAAAAAAAAGCTATTAAAAAAGCAATCTGCAGTCATTACGAGTGATGACTTTTGATATAATATTGTCATCTTTTTCCATCTTTTACGACTACTTTGGTGCACCTTTCTATTGTTTGAAACGGGGACAATGTTCTCTACAAGTAGTGCTCATTTCTATTAGGGAGATGATCTCATGCTGAGGGTTTCATCAATCAATAAATCAATCAAAATGTACTTATATAGCCCTTAATCACAGATGTCTCAAAGGGCTGCACAAGCATACGTGTTGGATGAGATACATCTTCGTTCTTATAAGATGGTAAATTTCTTACACGTTTCAGGTGAAGAGTGCACCAATTGCAGATTAATTTTTAATAGCTGGTGCTGGTTGTTGATTAGGAATAAAAAGCCAATTATCATAATAGGATACGGGACATACCGACAGAATTAAATGAGTGTGACAGACGCACAATAGACCTGCTCTGTCATCGCCTTAGCCTCATCTTGCCTATTAGAATTAATCTGGTTTGATTAAAAATGCAAATGCCTCACAGAGTCGCTAACAGAGTTTACATGTTTTTTTAACGTTTAACTGATTCAATTACATAGAAAATGAATAACAGAGATTTGTGACGAAAGCGTTGTTTATTATTTAGTTTTTTCATCACCCTCCAGACATTGCCGTGGAGAAAAGTAGTCTCTCAAGGCCCGGAAGTGAAGGTAATGAGATTAGTGCTCAGCCTCTCTGTTTCTCTCTTTTTCACAAGATGATGGTTTGGTTCATCGAACCAAGACGAGCTGTTGCATTGTTGCCACGCAAAGTACTTTATCAAGGTCTTTGTACTACCTTCTAGGCTGGGAGCACTAAAACAGACACGTCTCTCCGCTTAATATAATAATAAATGACTTGATAATGGCTCTGACAATTTTTTTTTATGCAACACTCTTATGAAACAGGCTATCCAGGTCACATGGGTGTTAGGTCACTTTCCAACTGGATAAACATGCATTTAAGTGAGGCCTCCTGACTATCTGTCAGCTGATTCGTACATTGTGTGATGCAGGTGAAAATAGTTTTTTAGAACTCTTTAGCATTGGATAAAATGTTGCTTCATACTAAAATGATATTAGAATATATAATCTTCTGAAACAGGTTGGGTTGGTATATCTATTTTTGCAAATGTTCTAATCATTACAACTTTTTTTTTGCAATATTGTGACTTTATTCTCAGGCGGCAGCTATTGTTTAGTAATTGAATAATCTAACGGCTATTGTGATCAATTAATCAAGTAGATAGATATATAGATTCATAGCGCTGTAGAAGTGTCTGGTTGTATCACCTCTGCTCTTCTAATGTCTTTAATGTCCTTTGTGTTCTCTGATGTTTCCCTCTTATGCACATGTAAAAGGGATGTGTACTATGGCTATGAGTAATTTTTTTCCCTTTGCCTCAGTCTGGACCCCCTCTCCTGAGGCCCAGGCTTAGACCGATTTTTTAAATTTCATTTTATGTTATTTTATTTTAATCTTTTATTTTTTTCTCCCATTCCCCCCCTTGTTTACTTGTATCTCACCTTGTAAGGGCCGCTGGAAGCCGGCAGACCTCTCAGCGATCCTGTTCTGTCTCCCTGTAATGTTTGTCTCATCTTGAATGGGATTGTGCTGAAAATATTAATTTTCCTGAAGGAACTCTCCTGAAGGAATCAATAAAGTACTATCTAGTCTAATAGTACATTATTGATTCCTTCAGGAGAGTTCCTTCAGGAAAATTAAACTTCCAGCAGCAGTGTACAGAGTTGAGATCAATTTAAAAAGTAAAAAGTAAATAATGGGGGTATAAATGGAAACAAAATAGAAAACTATTACTATTAAAATAAAAATAAAAAGCAACAATGACAATAAAAACATAACAGTAAAATAAGAATGTAACAAGAGAAACTAGGCAATAGTGACCATGTTATGAAAAAGTATTGCACTGCAATCATTTTTACCTTATAATACAATTATATAATTTTATATAAAAAAAAAAAATATGTATATATATATATATATATATATATATGATAAAAATGTGTACTTTATTTTTTTTTATGAATTAAGTAACATTTATGACAACCTTTTTCGAAAACCTAATATAGAATGTGAGATGTAACAGGATAAATACATTTATCATTTCTTTTCAAAACGCTTACAAAAAAGTGAGACCCCAAAAATGTATTGTTGGACACCAATTCTATGACTTCATGGGGTCCCTGGGACCCCGTTTTGAAAATTCCTAGCGCCTACACTGATTCGTGTAAATGCTGCAAACAGCCCCTTCAAGACCAATGTCTTGAAAAAATATATCACTCTTCATAGTATGATCGATGTTAATTACAAACTAAATGTGGGATATAAATAATAATGGAAGTATAATTATTTGTATATGGTATATAATTGGTACCAAGGTTTAACTAACATGCGTACAAGGATATTTCACATGTTTTTACTGTGTATATAATTGAACAGTGTTTATGTTGTGTACAAGGTGTATTTATAATATGTTGTACAAAGGAAATTTTATATTTTTAGGAAGTTCACCTTGTATTTGACATTGTAGGGTTAGGCACAATAAGTGTTCAACTTCAGCCTAAACCTTTTCGGTCTGCACCGTTTTCAATTTATGAATGCACAACTGTTTGTTTATATAAAACTGTTTCTTTATTTTGTTGACCACTGACCAAAGAAATAATAATCTAAACTAGACAAAACCAAGTGCGGCATGGAAAAGAGCGTCTTTAGCACAGCATGGAACAAAAACCCATAACAGTCGCTAATAAAGAAACAATGCACCCGCAAGGGAGGCAAAGTGACACTGGAATAAATAGTACTCTGATTACCGATCCGAGGCAGGTGAGTCTACTGATCGTTAAACAGATGCGGGTGAACACAATCAGGACTCGTAGCAACCAGGCGTAACCAAGGAGCCCTGAGAACGTAAAATAACACAAACATAGGAGAATCATAACAAAGACAACACAGGCATGACCGGAAACAACCTCTCATCACACACTTTGCCACCACACGGATCACGGCATCCACACACCAACCCTCGCATTCGCTTTGTTGCAGCGGCCGTGCGGAAACTATGTCCGCCTTTTTAAAGTTCCTAAAGGAACTAAAATAAATAGAAAAATATATAATTTTTCTGGACATAATCTGGACTATACTATAAAATGTTTTAATTTTTTATTTTTTATATGCATTTTGTTGTTTCCCTAATTTTTCAGTGTACATGGATGAAGGTGTGTGTTGCTGAGCCCGACTTGGACATTTATCTGGACTGGACCTGGTTTTAAAACCCTTTAAACTAATCTAATTTCATTAACAACCTGATCTGGTGAAGATAAGGTCCTTTTTAAAAAAAAAAAAGAAAATTAATAAAATAACCAGAAAATTATTCCACCGCTGCTGCTCACCGCTCCCCTCACCTCCCAGGGGGTGATCAAGGGTAATTTCACCACACCTAGTGTGTGTGACAATCATTGGATGTCGTTGTGGCTTGTGCAGCCCTTTGAGACACTTGTGATTTAGGGCTATATAAATAAACATTGATTGATTGATTTAACTTTAACTAATATATCGATGCAATGAAGCTTTGTTCTAATCAAAGTAATCAATTAATCTTTCCAGCCCTCCTTTTTTCCAGCAACAATACAAATAATTTGCTTTATTATTCCTTATGGCAAATTATTCATATTGTTGCTGGAAAAAAGTAGGTCTGGCCTGTGATGAGGTGGCGACTTGTCCAGGGTGTACGCCGCCTTCTGCCCGATTGTAGCTGAGATAGGCGCCAGCGCCCCCCGCGACCCCAAAAGGGAATAAGCGGTAGAAAATGGATGGATGGATTCCTTATGGCTGCAAATACCCTATTCAATTAAAGTCACTAATGTGGAGCTAGAATGGCAATTAGGATGAGAAGACACTTCTGACTAACCTTGCTGCGTGCGACCATTTGTTATCAAACATCTCTGCTAAAACAGCAGTTTGGGGATCAAAAATAGAATTAATTGACATGCCGCCGAGGACGTGCCGACTTTTTATATGTTACTCCAGGAAAGGGTTTTTGCCTTCAAACACACACACACACAAAAAGCAAGTGCCATTGTTTGCATTGAGTGAGAGCCACCGGCATGCTTTTGTGCCAGTTTTCATACTTTTTTGCAACTTTAACCGAGAAGTTAGAAGTGCAGATAGATACATTTGCTGATATTTTTGCTTTGTTCTCTGAATTGCGTTTGGTGGCCATCCTGCGGGACCGAAGAGCAAATACGTTGTAGTTTGTCAGGGAGATGAACGATGACGCTTTTATGACTTTTGTTTTCAAAAGTCACAAAAGATCCGTTTGAACAGATGTTTTGTTGTGCTGATCCGGGTAAGTCTACACAGTTGCAGCATTTACCACCCACCTTGACTGACTGTACATCAGCAGCTTTACCACATGCAACAGAAATGTCAAAGCCATGCTGCAAAATGAATCCTGAACATTGCTCAAAGAGGTTTTCTTTAAACATCATCTAATTTGCAAAGAAAAAAAAAACAGCCTTTTTGTGTTGACAGGACATGATCAATCCTAACACGGTGTCCGAACATCAACCGGGTGTGTTGAAATGGAAAGTATACGATCGATCTGTGTGCATTAGTGCTCTACAGTAACATAAGCAGTGAGTGGCAGAACAAAAGAGGCACTGTGTGTCATGCTGGAGGCGAGCTGGAGTTTAAGAGCTAACTTCAACGGTCTTGTGGCATGTCATTCTGTATCGCTTGAAATCTCAACGTATATTTGTCTTTTGGGGAAAGAATCTTATCCACTTCTAAACATCTGGAAAATATTTTAGCCAGTTAGGGACTACGAAAGCCCGATGCAATGCTATCCCTGCAGCGAGAGCTTACATTAGTGGTCCAATATTTCATATTTGAACACTTGTAATTGTATTAACTAGAAGAATCTTTTTTTTTTTTTTTTTTGCAAAAATGGTTTTGAGATCATTGTAAGGTCACATGGTCCCATTGTGTTGCCCAGAGGAAATAACCTGATTATTGATCAGCAAATTCTCTGATTGGCTTGCAAGTGATGTACTGACAAGCAACAGTCAATATGTTATACTGCACTGGCTCTGCTATAGATAAGATTTATAAATTTATTTTTAGGGTATAGATTAAACTTAGTGCTAAAAGTTGCAGCTTCATTTTAGATATTAATGTATCTATCATTGTACAGAATATATTTGTAATCTTATTCACATATTGACATAAACAACCATTTATATTTCAATTCAGTTCAGTTTCAGTTTATTTCGAACATGCACACGATACAATGTAATGCATCACATATTTCCAGTTGTTTCATTACAGCACGCCCGAAAGGGAGTAGGAAGAAGCTGAGCTTATTTAATTCTACTGCTTTTCATACCTTAGCAATTTTATCCCATTTCCTTGTTCTCTATAACAGAACAGTGAATAAATAAATAATATACCCTATTAAGTAAATAAATATTAAATACATAAATAGTCATTATCTCCAAAAAAAAACAAAAACAGGTACAAGATGTCTATCTTAATTGTTCTTCTGTGTACTTTGTGAACACTTGTAGTTTGAACAGTCTCTTAAACTGAATCATATTGGTGCTTTGTTTGATTTCTTTGGTTAATCCATTCCATAATTTGATTCCACATTCTGATATGCTAAAGGTTTTAAGTGTTGTATGAGCATACAAATGTTTTAAATTAGATTTTCCTCTAAGGTTGTACAGTATTTCTCCTCTTTTGTTGAGAAGAATTGTTGTACATTCTTGGGTAGCAGGTTATAGTTTGCGTTGTACATCATTTTAGCCGTAGATGGTTTGGAGTTTAAAACAGTTAATTTCACAAATATGTGTGGGAAATGAGCAAATTCAGTCACCCTGCAAGGTTGAGAGGCTTTGACTTGTTTCAATAATGTGTTTTGGACATGTTTGTTGCACTGTGTCCACAAAGGATGTGTAATTTTTGAGGACTCCAAGTCATGTCTAACATTTTTCCTAAATTTAGTCATTCTGCTCATTTCTATGATTCTGATTACTCTGTCACTCAAAGTTAAGCAGATAAAAGGTCAACTCCGATTGGCTGTAGCCACGGACATTTCTGAAAGGTTTGATCATGTTGATCACCATGACCAACCTTAAAGTTACCATTGATGACACATTAATTGCCATCAACTAGAGATCAGCAGATAAATTGGTTAAAATGTAATATCGGAAAATATCGGTATTGGTTTCAAAGTTATCGGTATGGGTTTTTAAAAAAGTAAAATTTATGACTTTTTAAATCACCGCTGTGTACACGGACGTAGGGAGAAGAACAGAGCGTTATTAAACCTTAAAGGCACTGCTTTTGCGTGCCGGCCCAGTCACATAGTATATACGGCACACACACAAGTGAATGTAAAGCATACTTGGTCAACAGCCATACAGGTCACACTGAGGGTGGCCGTATAAACAACTTAAGCACTGTTACAAATATGCGCCACACTGAACATCCGCTCTGTAACACAACATAAACACAACAGAACAAATACCCAGAATCCCTTACAGCACTAACTCTTCTGGGACGCTACAATATACCCCCCCCCCCCCCCCCCCCCACCCACACACACACACACACACCTCAACCTCCACATGCTCTCTCAGGGAGAGTATGTCCCAAATTCCAAGCTGATGTTTTGAGGCATGTTAAAAACAAAATAATACACTTTGTGACTTCAATAATAAAATATGGCAGTGCCATGTTGGCATTTTTTTCCATAACTTGAGTTGATTTATTTTGGAAAACCCTGTTACATTGTTTAATGCATCCAGCGGGGTATCACAACAAAATTAAGCATAATAATGTGTTAATTCCACGACTGTATATATCGGTATCGGTAATTAAGAGTTGGACAGTATCAGACTATCGGATATCCCTACCATCAACTATTTATATTTTTATGACATTCTCTCACTCTTAACGAGATAGTCTTATGTTTTTTTTTTGTTTTTTTTAAGCATCCTGCTTGGATATTTTCAACTCATACGCAATGGGGGTGAAACACAATAACACAATTACTACATTGTGCTACACAATGTGCATATCATATTGTGCACAAAAGAAACATCCTATAAGTTCAGAGCAAGAGTTTAACTTTAAGGAAGCTTTGTGTGATGATGATTTGAAAATATCAGAATACAAAATGTCTTGGATGAACAGTGGATATGTAGCTTATGTGATGCAGAGACACAATGTTTTATTGTTATTCAAGACTGGCAAACAGAGATTTGAAAAAGAAGAAGCTCCTCTGCTTATGAAGATAAGGCTTGAACCACATCTGAGAGCGACAGTTGGACCTATTCTGTAACTGTTTCACTGTACCGCAGCTATAATGGCAGGAAATGAGGTGGTCACAAGGAAAACCCTGATATGCCACACAGAGGGGTAAAATTAGGCCACTCGGCACGAGAAGCGGCAAGTGAGGGGGAGGAGAGACGCCCAAAAGGAACATAGTGCTGTAGGGGCTTTTTCATATGTAGGCTCCGCTCATTTCAATGTTACTGGGTTTCTAATTGTAGATCAGACAGGGCAGGTTTCCGTTCACCTTCACAGTTAAAAAAAAAAGCGGCTGATTTAACCACTAACTCCAAACTGCTTCTTCCTTATCTCAGTAAAAGTTGTTAGAATACAAAATATAGTGTTTTAGAAAAAAAAAAAAAAAGACCAAGTACTGACTAAACCTCTAAGAGCTGGTGCCGCACGCCACGCAGGGTTGTGATTATGCCAATTTTAAGTAAAAATTAGTTACAGTTTTGAAATGATAAAGATACCAAACATCGTCATCTGGAAGGACAATATGCTGCACACGTGAAGTGCTCCTCTTTCTCCGACACGGCAGATTTTTTTCTGCATTTTGTGTCACAATCAGTGGCAATTTAAGGAAATACCAACAACAAAGTAGAATGTATTTTTTTTGTCCGAGCCAGTTCTCACAAAACACTGGTCAGTAAAGACGATTTGCGGCAAGCATAAAGAGTAAAATACATAAAGTTGAGTGTCAAAAGTGACACTTAACATATAACATTTTTATAGCCAAGAGCCTTCGTTTATAGGACTATACCATCTTTAATAAAAGTCAGTCCATCCTAGGGCTGAATGATTTTTGATTTTTATGTTTCTCCTCACAATTTTGATTGCTATTTAATATGCAATTATTTTTCAAGGTCCTTTTCTTATGTATTTTTAAAAAAAAATCTTTATTATATTAAACAATAGCATATGTATTGTAAATAAATTGTTCCTTCTTATTGATGATGCAACTACATACTTACAAAATACTCCGACTTGAAGTCAGCGCAACGCTTTTATTGTGTAGGCCAAACGTGTGGTGTTTGCCTTTGAGTTCTTACAATGTGTTATCTATTTACAATATTGTACTTTAAAAACAACCACCAAATATTTTACAGTCAAATAGTGGCTGCTCATTTGCCTGACATTACTGTAAAAATAAAATGTGTGCAGTTTTTAATTTGCAGTAATTTACTGTAAATACTGTGGGAAAAAAACTGGAAGCTCAGTCACCAGAATTTAAACAGTGGTACCTTTTTTCCATTTATAGTAATGCAATGTAAAAAACAACAACCATAGATTTTACAGTTAGAAAAAATGCAGCCGCATCGCCTGAATTTTACAGTAAAAAAAAACATATGTGCTCTTTTTCAATTTACAGCAATTTAGTGTAAAATCAGTTTAAATTTTGCATTGAGATTCTGGCGACTGAGCTGCCAGTTTTTTTCCTGTGAAATATGCAAAAAACGGTTTCACAGGAGTTGTAAATTGGCAACTCAAAAGTATACCACGTTTCAGTTATATCATATTGTCCCATGCTGAAATAATGTAAGGATGCAACAATATGAACATTTTCATATGACAGTTATTGTGACCAAAAGTACTGTAGAATACAAAAAAAAATACTTGCACATACTCTGATACATTTTAACCAAGTTTAAAATAGAGAACACACCAAAATAAATTTAAACACACGATATACTTTCTTCAAAGAAATAACATCATATATTGTTTTGGCTTCTTGTGAGACATATTCCCTTTATTTGAGTCTTTAAATATTTTTCCATCCATCCATCCATCCATCCATCCATCTTCTTCCGCTTATCCGAGGTCGGGTCAGGGGGGCAGCAGCCCTCTCCCCAGCCACTTCGTCCAGCTCCTCCCGGGGGATCCCGAGGCGTTCCCAGGCCAGCCGGGAGACATAGTCTATAAATAGTAAATATTTTTGTCTTCTTCCATTTTAATTTGCAGAGGTTTCATAATGTTCAATGTTAAAGTCAAAACTGGTGTTGTACGCTTTATTTCCGGTTTATGTGACATCACTTGGTTGTAAGTTAATATTGAGGTATGTCGTTTCTTAATGGGGAAAGACGTCAGTGTCTCTTTCGGGCCGTCAGTTCATCAAAGTGCAATTATAAATTATAGATTTACAATCATTTTAGTTTAAAACGGTAATACTAATTCTCGGGAGTTTTACCACGGTTTATCATAAATACGGTTTATCGTTACGTGTATGTATGGATTAGAGAAAAAACCTAATTGTGATTGTTCTCTCCAAAATTGTGATTGCGATTCAATTTGCTATTTTTACATTTCATACATTAAAAAATGCACAAAAGTGAAAAAAAAAAAGAATACATGCTACTTTCAGACCCACAATGAACGTATCCTTGTGTAAAGGTGCTACACATTAGAACAATATGCAATAATTAAAAAGATTTATGGTTTTATGCAAACAGACTTAGAGCTTTTGTCCGCATCATGCTCTTAAACTGAAGAAATAATCGATAAAATCTATACAGTGTTTATAATGTATCCATCCATTCATCCACTTTCTACCGCTTGTCCCTCTCGGTGTCGCGGGGGGTGCTGGAACCTCTCCCAGCTGCATTCGGTAATGTAATATAAATGATAATAACAATGCAAGTAACCATTGAAAAGGATATAAACTTTTATTTTATCTTTATCGGTGTGGCTCAGTTGGTAGAGCGGCTATGACAGCCACCTGAGGGTTCCAGGTTCGATTCCCGCTTTCGCCATGGTGGTCACTGCCGTTGTGTCTTTGGACAAGACACTCTACAAAACCGGCTCGCAGTGCAACCCACCCTGGTTCAAATGTAGCTTAAAGACGTAGATAATGAGTTTCACTATGTAAAGCGCTTTGAGTCTCTCGAGAAAAAGCGCTATATCAATATAATTCACTTAATTTATTCCTCGTTACTGCAGAATTGTTTACCATGTTTCTGTAGTTAAAGGTAAATAACTTTATCTAAAATCAATAAATAAACAAAAAAATTAAGTGGATTCTCATTTCTGAAAGCAAAAATTTTACTTAAATATTGAACATTTTAAAGTGCATATTTTCTGCCAGTTGGAAAAACTAGGTCGAACGTTGTCTTTTGGTTTGTTGCCATGGCATGATCACGGCATTCTCGCTCGTTCGCCTGTATTGATGGGCTCATATTGCCCATCCGAT